>NW_010109261.1:28936-55235 GCF_000699245.1 Pterocles gutturalis
ACCTGTTCCAGTGTGCCACCACCCTGTGTGTGAAAAACTTTCTCCTATTCTCTAACCTAAACCTCCCCTGTCTTAGTTTAAAACCATTCCACCTTGTCCTATCACTATCCACCCTTGTAAACAGTCGCTGCCCCTCCTGTTTATAGGCTCCTTTCAAGTACTGGAAGGCCGCAATGAGGTCTCCCCAGAGCCTTCTCTTCTCCAAGCTGAACAAGCCCAGTTCCCTCAACCTTTCCTCATAGGAGAGGTGCTCCAGCCTCTGGTCATCTTAGTGGCCCTCCTCTGCACCCGCTCCAACAGCTCCACATCCTTCCTGTGCTGGGGGCCCCAGGCCTGGACACAGTACTCCAGATGGGACCTCACAAGAGCCGAGCAGAGGGGCACAATCACCTCCCTCTCCCTGCTGGCCACCCCTTTTTTAATGCAACCCAAAACACAGTTGGCTTTGCGGGCTGCAAGCAGGCACTGCCGAGCATGAGTTTGTGTCATGTTTTTGCCAGTTAGACCAGTTTTACAGGCTTGATCCTCTATCTGGTTGCTTGGTCATGCAGTGGGAGTAAAAGAAGTTTAATTATTTTTGAGACCTCTAGAAAACCAGCAAATTTGGTTTGTTCACAGAGGTCAAAATTTGTAGGGGTAGACAGACACAAACTGTGTAAAACTTGGCATACCTGAATAGAGGCTATAGTGTGCTGTTGTTTTTAGAACAAAAAATTTTAGATAAGTAATTTCCTTAGTCAGTTTTGAAAATCCCAGTAGCAGATTGAGATCTTTTGTTTCATAAAGATATTTGAACTGTATTCCTACCTAGGCTAGTCTTCATCTCATCCCAACTCAGAGTATTCATGGCATAATTTTTAAGATTTAGAAGTAATATTATTAGCCTGGGATTAGACTGTGACCCATATGCGTGACTTCAAACTTAAATTAATTAGAATTAGTTAACCTTTTGTTTAAAAAAATATTTTAAAATCTTTTGCATGTAAGTTGGAACATGTACTTGTTTGTTTTTTACAGAATGCTGCAGGTAATTTTTTAGGTCAGTTAATGACTTCTAGAATAATATAAGAGAGGAAATTTACTGAATTTCACCTTCTTGCAAGTGAATAATGTATTTGAAACTGGGAGAAAGTTCATTCTAGAAGTAAAAATGTTATGAATTTTCATATTATTACATATTGTAATGTCCTGTGATAAAAACATTTTGTGGATTCTATTGTTGCTCAAGAAAAAATACTTCTATAAGGGGAGAACAACATTAAGAATAAAGACACTGTTGATAATTCTTTCACTGTGTGATGTTTTCATAATGAAAGAGTAGCCTAAGATCTAAACAAATGTATTGTGTTACCGTAACAAAGTTAATGCTTTGTATTCAGAATTACCCCCTAGTTTTACCATCAGTAGTGGGAGTGCTGCTGAGGTCCCATTTAACAGTTATGCTGTAGGTTGCCAACCCTTACTGAGAGTTAAATGAGATAATGTTGTAATAAAAAACTTCGATGCTGATCTTCATAGATCTATTGGCACTTCTTAGATCCTTTCTGATAAATAGTTGACCTATCTTCAGGATGGATATTCTGAATTCATTTTGCTTTTAAAAAGCATCTTGGCTAAGTATGGATGTTGCTGAAAACCACAGTAAATTTGCTTAGCTTGTCTACTTGAAATACAATATTAAATCCACTATACGTAGACCAATACTGAATAATTTTAATGGCCTTTCCCAGCAGAATAAAGGAAAGGATAGAAAAAAAGTATTAAAAATAATCTGATGAGAAAAGCTGAGAAAAACTCTAAGGTTCTTCTGAATAATTATTTATGTACATGCTCACATCTAGCAATACTATATGGTTAGTGTGAAGTAGATATTTTCTTTTTGTTGAGGGAGAGGAAAAGTGATCTCAATTTATTTTGTACTTATTTCAGTATGCCTTGAGGTAAGAATGTGCCTGGGGATAGGTATAGCAAAGCAGTTGCTGTATGGTAACTTATTACGCAAGAGTAATTTAGCCATTTGCCGGAGCTCTGTTTTTAAAATCTCTCACGCTCTTTAAAATTTGCCTTGTTATGTTTGCTGGTTTTTCAAATAGATTTGGGCAGCCATGCTTTGGTTCTCAATTAAACAGACAACTTCTTTAGGCATTTTTTGTTTGCTTCACTGAAGTAAAGAAAATGTTTTCAACCCATTTATTACATTCACTGACAGTTTCATTACTCCGAATATTCAAAACTCATAGAATGAGAACGGCAACTTGAAGTGATCCAAAATGCTCATGGTTAATGGTGTTTCAAGGAATCACATTCTGAATTATCTGATAAAAGTTGCACTTCTTGATTAGGTTTACTGATGGCTTTCCTCATGGGTTGGGGCATTGTGTGGAATTGCTAAAGGAAAACAGTAAATGTTTACTTGTGTAGCAAGAAGTTGCTTACGTTGTAGTTTCAGTATAATATAGTTCTTGGCATTAGGCTTCTAAATCTTAATTAATTACAATTCTGTCCTGAAGCTTGTAGTTAGTTTCTAATAACTGAAACTGATGTAGCTGCCCTATTAATATTTTATGTAATATATCAATGTTTTGTCCTCCTTACATTGTTTTGAGGGATGGGAAAGCAAGCCCTAATTGCTCTGGTTTCCAGAACTTCTGTATAAAGCATTTTCTATTACTTTGTTGCCTGGCCATTCTTTAAAGTCCCTGATACCCAAGGCTCAACTTGATGTAGGTCATAGCATATGGCTACTTGTTAGTATGAAATAACACCATACTGGCATATTTTTTTTTTTCTTCTGACAAGTTGCGACATTCCAGTTCCTGTATGGACTGGCTGGTATCTGATTGAGGTGCAGGTGATTGCAGCAGCCTGTGAGGCAGTGTTTCACTAGGACCTAGTACTATCTCTCCACATATGGTGGAAGAATTACCTACCAAGAGTGTCCTTAAACACATATGCAAAAGTAGTTGCAGGCAGCTTTTCAGTAACATCCAGTTAAGGTGGATGTACCTATGTGCATCATGGTGCTGATACTGGTTAATTTTTACATTCTTATGAGACAAAAAAATCTCATTCATCCTAACTCTCATAATCACAGTGTATTAGCCACTCTGTTATGTTTGGTCACAGCTGGAAAATCAATGTATTCTTCTAATTTCTTTTTTTCCAGCAGATCTTGATTTCTTGAAGAGTACAGTGTCTAAATATGCAATATCAATGTGCTTTTCCTGTCTTTTATGGGTTAATTAGGAAAGATAATATAATTTAGAAATTTTTCTTAATTTTAAAGAATCTTTGCTAGATATTTCTCTGAACACTTCTGTTTGTCTGAGCGAAAGAAGTGTTCAGAGGAAACCTGAATAGCCACAGAAAGAAACAAAAAAGAAAGAGAGAAAAAAAGAATAAGAAAAACAAACCTGGATAGCCACAGGTTACAGATTTAGCCTTGCTGTACAGAGATTTATTTCTTTATTATATTTGTGTTTCATTGCTGCTTGAGAGCTCCCATCTGCATCTGGCTCTGTGCTTCCCATCCTGGAAAAAAAATGGCTTTCTAACCAGACAACACAGGCAGTGTGAGAAAGGAAGTGTAATCTCCATTTTACAGTTAGGAAAGAGGCAGAGATAGAGTCTGACTGTTCTCGGGTCACAAAGGGTGTCTCTGGGAGAGCCAGAAATTGAACCCACATATGTTGCTTGAGTCCCATAGAGTCACAAGACAGTCTTTTCTCCAAGTAGAAGAAAATGCATTTGTTCTATATACTAATCTCAATTATTTTTCTGTGGACATTTTTTTGGAACATCTGGGGTTTTTTTTCTATTTCAATTTCTATTTCAGTTCATCCTGTTTTCTTGTATTTTGTTTCCTAGTTTGCATTAATATTAATGTGTGATAGAATGGGATTTAAAACTTCAGTGTGAAGGATTGAAGAAGGCTGAGTTTAAATAATAGTTTGAACATAATTAAACTGTTCTTTCAAAGAGATTACATTTCCAGATAATATTCATTGCCATTGCTATGTAAAAGGTTTAAATCTGTTTCCATCTCTTTTTCATAAATTGATGCATATGCAAAGATAGTGTGATATTTCAGATGTGCTTATAAGAAAAAACATTTTTTTTCTAGTTACTATATTAAAAACAAACTGATAATATCTTAGACTGTAGGCTTTAATTATTTTCTTTATAAAGTACTCAGAAGTTGATAATTTTTGATGTATTGTGCATAGCTTGAAATCCACCTGTGTGTCTGGTTCCTTTTCTTTGCTGGTGATATGTGGTGGATCATTTTTTCTTGGAGAACAGTTGTCTGCTTTTGTATTGGGCAATTTCTTCAGCAATATAGGGGCAAAGCCAGTTTTACTTTTACTGATTTAGATTGCTCCTAAGATCTGTTTTTACCAGAACACAACAAAAACTGTCTAAATCCCAACCAGCTAGTGTCACTTTACGTATTTGAAAACTGTAATGTTTTATTCTGTAACTGGAAAAATTATCTTGGGGAGCCATTGAAGAGTTGAAAACTTTTGGACTGTGTTGGCTTTTAATACCTGACGACTATTTCAGAGGTTGTGGGTGCTACTGGACACATATGTAAAATATCAGCCTTTGACATTGTTGTGGCAGCCTGGCTTTGTTAACTAGTTGGCATTCACTATGTAGAATGGATTTAAACAATCCACTGAATTCCTAATATGAGGACTGGATTTACTCTGTTTTTTCCCTATTTTACTGAAGTTGCAAGCTGGTATAATGTTTGTGATTGCAGGCAACAGCAAAAACTGAGCCAAAAGATAGCTTTGGACTAACACATCTAAGAGGAGAGTGGCAGGTGGAAGACAGGTTTTGCATAGTGTTTAGGAGCTCATCTATAGCCTTTAGGTTTACCATTCTATTTTTTGAAGCTCTACAGAGGATCTACCTGGACTGTCTCCAGGTAGAACAAGTGGAACCACTCTGAAGAGATGCTGAATGAGCACTAAAAGACAAATTGGTGTCACCGCAAGGAGTACCAGCAGGAGGATCTTGCAGATTTACGTCTTGCAGTCTTATATCTTAAACTGAAACCTTAGGAAACGATTGGACTAGTTGGCAAAGAATCCATGTTTGTGAGTGTGATGCTTAAACAAGCCTAGTGTTTATACCATATTCAGTCTGCTTTTGGAAAATTAACTGCAAGATGAAGGGCACCTTGGTCTGCATCTATTTTAGGATTCTATTGGAAAAATACTCCAAAGATTACAACTGTCCAGGCATATGGAATAGCGATTGAAAGCAAATAAATTTTACAAGTTTTAGCTCAGCTTTGTCAGCTGCAACTGCTATTTAGTCAATGAATGTATTAGGAAAACAGACTATTAAATGAAGAAATGGGGATGAAAAGAAGAGACTTGGATGCTAAATATACTTAATCAAGATTATTGAAATTCTGCACTTAAACAAAAATCTGGACATTTTTAGTAGCAATTATATTATGTTCTTATTTAATCATGAACTATATGGATACATATTACTTGCTTCCTCCTTTCCACTGTGAAATAGTACTTTAAAATACTGTGAACTTTACAAGGAGTAGCTAAAAAAGGGCTCTTTTAATTGCGTACTCACAGTATACTTGTGTTCAGCTCTGTTATGAGACTAAGGATGTTTACTTTTTCTGTGATCTTCAAAAGTTTGTTGAAGGTTAAGCCTTGAAATTTTGCTAGCTTTTAATTCTGATGTAGCCACGCTGTTCATCTGCTGTCACAAGATGTTTCTCAGAGCCCTTGTTAACCATTGCTGCTACTTTGGAGAGGACTAGAGAAACAACAGAAACATCACAACCAACACAAATTTATCAATTTTATTTCCTCACCTCTTTTTAATAGCTAATTAAAATTAACTTTCTTCAGTTCAACTGAAAACTTATGTGCACAAAGACAGTGATTTGTTTCAATGGGCTTACTGAAAGAAAAATGAGCTTTAAAATTAACAGTAGCTAATAAAAGGGAATGATAACTTAAAATCCTGTGAAGTACTTAATAAAACTCAATTCTGAGAAAGTGCATGGCTGAAGTTCTACGTTTAGACTCTTTTATTCTTCATCTAAACCAAACAGTTTTACACTTTCAATATGTGTGGCAGGTTAGTGGCGACTCATAAGGGACAAGGTGTTCTTCAGTGCGTGACATGGGCAACAGGAAGCAGTGCTTGTCATTAAGCACATCTGTTTCCAGTCAAATAAGTTCAAAACAGTTTACAGCAAAGGACAGGTTTCACAGGGCACTTTTTATTATTTTACTTGTAAATGGATCTATTCCCTAAGCAGAAAGTGTGCCCTTTATGATTGTTTGAAAATGTTATTTTTTCTTAACATTTTGGGTGTGAGGAGAACAATTAAATTTCATCAGAACAGAATAAATGCTGATTTATTAATAAAAAAAAAGTGAAATAATGAGTAAAGAGCTTATCCAAAAATAGGATAGCTGCACGTCTTTCAAACTGAGACCTAGTCCAACCAACTAGAACATGAAAAAACTGTTACAAACAATGTGAACTGGACTTTGTTCACATGTCAACACTTTTTATCTTCAACACTCTTAAAGGAAAAGGAAATTTCTGTGAAAATCTCTGTTGCTTGGCAGTGGGACCAAGCTTAAAAAGTAATTGAGAAACCATAGAACCCAACTAGGTTTTGTTCCTTCCTGGAAATCATTCTTTTATTTTCTGTCACTTAAATATTATTTTGCAGGGAGGAGATATAGAAATTGTTGAGAACTTATATATTCTATTGATTTTCAGGAGAAAGAGACTTTCTTGATACTTGATATATTAAGTATATATAAACTCGCTACATAGCTGAGTTTTTATCGCTATGTAATTGGGTTTTAAAAATGAAGAAGAGTCAGAGCTTGACCCTGATGTCTAATGTATCACCTGATATGTATGAGGTGTGTCCCTGTGCAAAGTAAATAACATTTAGAGTTGTCACTGTACCACAAGATAAACGAGCAGACGATGTATTTTGGACTGACTTCCATGGCCTCTAGCTCTTCTGCATCAGTCAGAGTACAAAATCAGACATCCCTCATTAATTGTCTCAAAAATTAACTTGCAGAATGATTTCTCTCTGTCCAAAAATGTTACAGAAGCTGGGGTGTACAAAAATTCCAGCCAAAGAAAGAATTCTAGCTGAGTTAACTAATAGTACATTTTTTATGTAAGAAGGCGTAACATTAGGATTTGGTGTCTCTAACACTAGACCTTTGAACTGATGGAAAGACAGAATTCCTAGTGTATACCAAGTATTTGTTTTGATTACATTAATGATATATAAAGCTTATGTAATTTCTATGATAATTGAAATAAATAAATAACCATGGTGCTTTACTGAGAAATATAATAAGCATTGCTTATGTATCGAAGGACTGGAATATTGTACAGGGAAGAATTGGGTAACCTTTACGACTGGAGCACTTGGATGAAATTTGCATTTAAAGACTGAGAAAATATGTTTCCAGTTATCACTTTGATGTGAAGACAAATCGAGGGAACTGCCTGGCTGTCTAAGTTGGTCAAACGATGACAGTGAGTCAGCAGTGTGATTTAGCTCTGACTAAGGCAAATATTTCTTAGGTAATACCAAGGAAGCTATTTCCAGGACAAACAGAAATATTGACACATTTGCAAAAGGCAGTGCTAGACTTTGGAGCCTGGGGTGCAAAGATGAGCACGTGAATGGAGGGCTTCCACAAGGAGACTGAACAAGCATGGTTTATTTCATCTGTGAGATGAAATTTGAGAAGAGTTTGTAGATGTATTCTAGAAATACATTCTGGATGTAAACAAAAGCATAGAAGAAGGAAAAGACATTTAACCCAAAAGTCAATGATGACATAGGAACCTGAGTACAAACTAGCTGTAGATAAATTTAAGCTAGAAATCAGAAGGGAGGCAGGCAAGCCTAAGATGGGATTTTTCCAACGTCACTGACCTCAGTCTTGTCCTATACTATTAAAATGCTGCTTTAAAAATAAGCACATTTTTTGCCCCAACTTTCTAACTCCTGTTAGAAAGTTTTCAGTACCAGAATGAATCAGATTCTGAAATTGCTGCCCCCTAAAGGAAGTGTGGGTAAAAGGCCCATCTGTTTTAAAATGGAAGTTGTGTCCACGAATAAGATTGTGTGATGTGGTTAGCTCTGACAACACGGATGCTGCTTCGTGGCCTGGTGATCTGTATGAGTTCTGTGCCCCATTCTTATTTCTGTTACTGTGTTGAATTTCTAGATGTTTGTTGTTTTCCCTGGATAGGTTACTCTTTTAAGACTGTTTTGACAATTCCTGATAATGAGCAGTGGCCATGTTCCTATGTAGTGTTTATCACTTTGCTTGAATGTATCAACAGTGAATTAGCATTAAATGGTCTGAGAAAAGTGGTTAATATAGATTAATCTATATTCTTTTTAATCCTTTGAGTTTACTTCCTTGAAGATACATCAAAGATGAGCTTGGTTCATAAATATGTTTAGAAGATAAATACAGGAGGGGAAAAGAATCTTCCTTTACAGTCTTTGTAAAGCTCAGAAATAAATCCTTTATATGCAGTAATTGACCTATATGATATGTTTTTTCCAGTTTGTTTCAGATCCTTGTGCCAGCAACCCCTGTCACCATGGTAACTGCAGCAGTAGTGGTGATGGCTACCTCTGTCTCTGTAGCGATGGCTACGAGGGAACAAACTGTGAACACTCATTTCACAGCCTTCCAGTCTCTGAACGGACAGCCTTGACGTCATCAAGACAGAGCAGACCAGTCTCATCCACCTTGGAACCTGACATTGCTCTTCCTCGCTCAAGAGCAACTGTGACGCTACCTACATGGCAGCCAAAAGCAGGACAGAAAGTTCTGGATCTGAAATGGGATGAAATAGAGGTGAGAATATTCTGTCTAAATGAAAATGCACAGAAAAGAACTTATAAATGTTGTCATTGCTGGGTTGTCATTTGTGCATGGTTTCATGGATGTCTACATGAGAGAACTGAATAGATGATCTCTGCCCTGAGTTAACATACCAGTAAAATTAAACACAAAAAATTTTATACTTATTAAAAGTAATGGGTTTAAGTTGGCCAAATTGTTGTATTGGGTACTTATTTGAAATGGGATAATACTGTTTCTTCCAGTCATTTGTATGGTACCATATCTCCAAACGTGAAATAAGTTTAGGAAAATCAGAAAGTTAGAGCAGTACCTCTAATATTTTTTTTTTTTTGCTACTTGCAGTTATAATTGCATGTTGTTTTGAAAAATACTTGTCCCTATGCACTGTCTTATTAGTAATTCTTAGGTCTGCAAAAATAAAGAGAGTACCAAACGTAACCCAGTTACTGTTAAATATTTATCTTTACATGTGAAAACCAAGTTTAGATAGAAAGTATGTTTGCTCACAAACAAGGAAGAATCAATTATTTATCTCTTGATAACCTTTTAATTTTTAAATTTATCACATGACCACCTTCCTCCCTTCTTCTTTGAAGTCCATCACTGCAAGGATGATTTGTAGTTCTCTCCATTGTTGTTCTCTTACTTGGGTGTGCGAGACCACTACTTCAGCATATTCTATTCCTAAAGCAGTTGGTACTGGAAGTCTCCAGTGATCCAGAGATCACCTGCCTATAATAATACTACATATGTGCAAAATGTGTCCCGAAAACCAGTCTGTCATAGAAGTGAACATCTGTTTTGGGGGTAATGGTAATGCCTTTTTTTGAGTTTTGTTTGGATCAACTTAGTACCAAGCACTAGGGGTGATGAAACTTGTGGGTGAAGAAATATTATAAAGAATTAAAATCTTTGTGACATTTTTTTTTTAATAAAGAATGTCTTGTAAAGTAATTTCATGTGAGTTTATTCAGGAATAAATAGGTAAAATGTCAGCTTTATCTGTTTTTGAAGCATTTCAAAGCGAGTGACTCTTCTGAGATGTTTTCACACACTACGTTATGAGAAAGTGAACAGGCGTGAGTTTAAGCCTGGAAAAAGTATATTTTTCATCATTTTCTGCTAGCCCAAGCAAATTAATTCATGTTTTTACTGTAACATTTATTAAAATAAATTTTTGAAAGTAAAAGCAACCTATGTGAATTGTATATTTGATGTGTTATGACTCAGATTATGCCTGAGGTAGAAGTAGTTATAGGGCTGTATCCCATTTCAGTGGGAGTTCTGGTGGGCAATGTCTGCAGAACAGAGCTTTATTTCTTGGAATTCTGTCTCCCAAATCTATTATTTTACAGTTGAACGAATTTCAGCCTCCAAGTATGAAGTTTGGAGGGGGCACTTAAGCAGAAACAAACAATGATCTGCTTCTATTGCTTAGTTTAAATGCAGTGTCATCTCTGCGTGGGTGCTCCATATGTCCTGATCAATTAAGGGCATGCCCTTCTCTGTACCAGATTTCCCTTGTGTGCCTTCCTCAATCTGTGGTCTGGTATTGTATAAGTAACATTTCTGCTTAGTTTGCATTTTGGGCAGATTCACTAAGCATTTCAGCCAAACAGATAATTCACAAGTGGGTATTTTAATAGCTGAAATTCACCCTTTTGTGTGTCTTCTGTTACCTGAGATGTACATACTGGTTATCAATTGCAATCGCTTTTTTAATGCTAACATGGAAATTACTTGTTACCCTATTATGAAGTTAGTACTGTTGATATGTTTTTAATATATTGTGATGTGTCTTGTATTTTTCACAATCTTCCTAGTGTAGCAAAATGACCTTCTGTTCTTTGGAATTCATAGTGAGAGAGATGTTTATTTGAAAGAAAGACATTTCACTTGCTGATTCAAAACATTGTCTCTGATCTGTATTCAGCTAAAGAGAGTTGATTTGCCTGAAGGTCTGTGTTTCAAAGCCTCTTTGGCAGAGGCTACTGGAGTAAAGAGTTAAGTGTTAAGCAGGAAAATTCTACTTTTCCTTGTAGCTTTAAAAGCTTTGCAAAGCTTGATCCTTTCTTGCCCTCTTAAAATGAAAAAAAATAAAGTAACTGTAGGTTTTGTATTGCAAAAATCTTCTGTTTTGATCTTCCTTGAGATTCAGAAGCAACAAAGGCTGCTATTATTCTGTTGTGAGCTTTTTTCCTTTTTTTTTTTTCTTTAAATCTTCCAAGTCAACCTGTTTTTCACATTTTTCTGTACTGATACTGCAGGTGAACTAATGTACCTCATACGCTTTTGTCTGTCTGCTCAGAGAGGAATTTTGCCAGAATCTCTCCAAATGAAAGCTCCCACTATCTTGCAAGGACGAAGTTTCCATGGAAGCTTTTCCAGGAAGTTTTGGGGACTCAAAAAATGAACACTTGAGAGAAGTAAACTGTCTAAGAGAGGCGGCATGTTGTATGGTTACAGTTGGACATTTTTTTCTGTATTCTTTAGCTACTAGGGATATACATGGCAGTGCTTGCTTGACTGAACTTTCTTGGTAATTTATGCACCAGTAGACAACATACAGATGTCCTTGGATAGAGTTTAATTTCTTAGACACTGTTGCTATAAGAAATTAGTCTTTTCCTGATATGCAGATTAAGGGCTACAAGCATAAATCATTGAGAGAAAAAGATTCATATCTGTTGATTTCTTTAATATAATAGGAGTTTATCTTTGTGATCAGCTGTTGAAAGAGAACTTCTTTGCTACTTTGGGCAGCAAAGTTGTTCCACCTGCAAGAGAGATACATCCAGTAATCCACATTTCCTCGGTCTAATGATCTTTTGTGTTAAGGTGTAGAAAAAATAGATATTAGCCAACAATAGAAGAAAAAGGAAACCATCTCATTAATCCTACTCAAGTAATAGATTCAGCAAAGATTACTGTGTACAAAATCAACTGCAAGAGTAGCAGTACCCTACTCATATATTACTTTTTCTTAATAGCTTTTGTAACTAGTGATTAGAGGCTACAATAAATTTTTAATTCCCCTTGCAATGGGGACAGCATTTGTTTTATGTGTATTCTCAGTAAATTATAATCCTTTAAAAGGAGTATGGCTGGGTCAGGTGGAAAATCCTGAAAGAGAGGGCTCCTGCTCTGTGGCAATGGAGTATGCTTGAGGAATAATTCTGCTTGAAGCAGACACCTTTGAATCTTTGACTGCTTTGTGTGTTGCTAAAAGTTAAATTTTTTGCTAAAGTATGCTATGGGTGCAGAAAGAGGCTGAAGAAAATCACGGAGGAGAGATCCATTTGAGGTTGCTAAATAGGTAGAAGCTCCATCCTTAGAAATGACAGCTTAGGAAAATCTTTGACGTGGAAATGAGCGGAGGCTAGAGGAAATATGCTTGCCCTTTTCATATCCTATTTTCTTGGCATTCCCTCTTATGACTGCTATTGGAGTTGAAGTGATGGAATGTGTAGACTTTTGCTTTGACTTAAGACAGCTCTTCTTATACTTGTGTATAAGATTTGTTTCTGAAGCCTCTATAATTTTTCTTTTGCTTTTAGAAAAATATATCATACAAACAAATAAAGGAGACTGAAAGGAACATAGATTTTGCTAGAATAATCTTAACTTTCTTCTAGGATAAATCTGTAACTTCACTAAAACTCTCCTCTTCAATATTTGTGTGTTCAACTTTCTGTTCAAACACCATTCTGATAGACAGCTTGGTATAAGCATCTCTGGATAGGTGATACCCTTTATTGTATTTATTTTCAAAACACAACACAAAACATCTCTAAAAGCTCAATATGCTTGAACGAGAGTTATATTAAGTTCATACAAATCATACTTTAGTATTTTCCATTGCTAAAAGATGTTTAGTCATAAATACTAGCTTTCCTAAAATCAAAACTCGTGTCCCCTTTCAGGCCAGGAGTACCCTAAAGAAAATTCTATTGAGTGCAATTGTGTCAAGACGCTGAAGCCCTGCTTGTCTGAATCTATATGGGTAGGTGGACTCAGGACTTTTGGTTATCCAGTGCTATCTTTAAAAAGTATATGGATTCTTAACTACTACTACTTAAAGAATCATCCCATCTTGAAGTCTTTGAGAGTCTGAACAAGAAAAAAAAAGCTTGATGTCTTTACTACGTTTCAGTCTTTTGGTGTAGAAGTATCTATGGCTGACTTGACAGACTTCGGTTGAAGTTTATGTGCTAGTTTACTCTCCAGTGACCTGAGCTCATATTCTGTGTGTAAAGATTTGACTATATGGAGTTTTTTCTCAATGAGCTTGTTTCCGCAGTGTTTACCTTTATTATTCAGAACAGCTCCATACACTCTGGAATGAGAAATGACTGTTACTTGTTCAAGGAAGTAATATTTATTGAATGACTGTTGTGGTCATATGTGGAATGGAAAAAGGAAGGGTAAAAGTGCAAAACCTTGTGGGTTGAGATACAGTTTAATAATTAAAGGAGGGAGAAAAAGAAAACAAAAAAAGAAAAAAACCTGAACAAACCAAAGAAAAACAAGTGATGCAAAAAACCACCTATTCCTTGCCACCAACTGAACAAATGGTGGCCCTGGCCAGCCTCCACGCCCTGCACCCCAGTTTTATTGCTGAGCATGACATCGTATGGTATAGGATGTCCCTTTGGTCAGTTAGGGTCAGCTGTCCCAGCTGTGTCCCCCCACACTTCTTATGCACTCCCAGCCTACTTGCTGACAGGGCAGTCTGAGAAGCAGAAAAGCCCTAGACACTGTGTAAGTACTGTTTAGCAATAGCGAAAACATCCCTGTTATCAACACTGTTTTCAGCACAAATCTAAAACATAACCCCATACTAGCTACTGTGAAGAAAATTAACTCCGTCCTAGTCAAAGCCAGTACAGACTGATTGCCAGATCTTATGAAGTTGGCATTGATTTTGATGGCCAGCTTGAGAAAGGAACACATCTGACTAATATGATTACCCAGGTAATCTATCTGAGAAAGTGTTGTTGGGTAAGATAACCTGCTGCGCCTGCTGAAGCATCTGCCTCTTGGTGTAATACTGGCATTGTTAACCCATGACAGAAATACAAAGTTTTAATAGTGTTAGCTAGCGGAGTGCCGTAGTCAGAATGCCTTAGATCCTCTTGGCAGTGTGATTGCTGACTCTAGAAAGTGGCCTTAGCTCTGACGAGCAAAGAAACACAAACTGCCAGTGCCAGAATTCACTGGGTGGATATGAAGCCTTCCTTACATCACATTTCAGTGCTACAATAACTGGCAAGCCTTCTTCATTTGGTTCTGTTTTTGGATGCAGTCTTTCAGTCTTGGCATTCTTCAGAGAGGCACTACTCCTACTCTAAACACTTTTGCTTTTCTGTCCCACTGGTGAGATATGTTTGAAGTAAGCCTTTATTTTCTTTCTGTTCTGGTTTTCTTTCAAGCATTGTCCCAAATAAAACTCTGGAGGGCAGAAACAAATACACTCATGGAGTTTAAGCTATGTGACACTAGATTTTCAGAAGTAGTAGTTTTTTCCATGCTACAGGGCAAGGTAACTGCTTTTCTTTCTTTTATAAATTTTATTCTGTCTGAATGGGCTATCTGTGCCAGAAATGATCCTGGTTTGTTGCTTGGCGTCTTGACTACAAGAAAATAGTAAGTGATCCCCCTCTTCTGGTCCTGTTATATTGCCTTTTATTTTCCTACTTCTCCCTTTTCAATTCTTTGCAGACAGCTGTTCAAGATCTTACAGTCAGGATCTAACCTGTTTTATTTCTCTCATAGTATTTTTCCCTTGCATAAGGAAGGCTGAGAAACGTTTTAAATTTCTTAGAAAATAAGAGATAGCTCTTGCCACCCTTAGAGGGTTGGAAAAGAAGAAATCCTGCAGGCCTTATCCTGATGGAAAAGTGGTTTTATGTTCAGAAAAGGCAAAACTGCAAGTTATGAAACTTAGTTTATTGAGTTAAAAGTTAATATGTAATCCCTTGGAAGAAAAATTGAAAGAGCATTTGCAAGAGCATTCCTCATAACGCATTCATCATGACAGTTTTTGTCCTACTGGAGAAATGAAAGGTTATCTGTCTTAATGACCATATCAGTTTTCACAGGAGACCACCCCAGGACATAGCCTTGTTTTCTCAAAGAACTGATTTTTGTCCTCTTTCCATTTAGGTAATGTCTTTTCAAATATGTTTACATTTTTAAGCACAGAGTTTTTTCTTTTAAGCACTGATCTTTTCTGTAAGATGAGTTTGCATTAATCTCCTTTAAGATTCAAGAATGATGTGGAAATGTGTGCATTTGTGTATTCTGTTTAATTCTGGACTAATTTGCCCTGATTTGCTTCAGCTGCAAGGCCGTGCAGATTTCTTTGTTGCCCCATTAGGGTGTAAAAACAGGAGAATAGCTTTTTGAGATGAAAGGACAAGAGGTTAACTAGAGAGAACTTTCACAGCTAGCGCAGGAGGAAAACGTCAATTAAAAACACACAAATCTCTGTGTGTGACTGTGCACACAAGTGCACACATACTTATTTGCATAACCTTTGGGGTTTTTTTCAAAATGAAGCACTCTTATTGTATGTTGTTATGAAGTTTCAGTGACAATTTATAGGAAAGACTTGGTAGGCAACTGGTTCATGGGGTGAACTTATGCTCACAGAATCACAGTGTAGGTGAGGTTGGAAGGGACCTCTGGAGATTGACTAGTCCAACCCTCTTGCTCAAAGTGGGGTCAGCTAGAGGAGGTTGCTCAGAACTGTATTCAGTTGAGTCTTAAATACCTCTAAGGATGAAGAGACTACAAGATAGCTGGGCAGCCTCTTCCAGTGGTTGTAAGTTATCTGTTAGTTTACAGAAGTATTAATTAATATCTTCTTAAAAGGTTAGTGCGGAATTGCTAAAGCTAATGTAAATTTAGTTGTTCCACTTAGAGTCCACTTTTAAGTTTGAGGAAAGTGTGGCATGTTTTGCAAGAAGTAAGAGACTTCTGCAATTCCTTAAACTCAGGGGGTTCAGATAAAAAAGAAGTGTGAACATGTATCCTGGTAGCAGAGTGGCTGTATTTTGCACTGTTCAGGATTAGTCTGCTAGTGTTGATAAGGCCTTGTAGAATTATAAATGTCTGGTCAGCTTTCCAAGAAACATAATATGAAATTTTATATAAAACAAGTGTCTTCAGAGAACAACTTTCAGTAGTGAGAGGCTGCATATATGTGTCCTAGAATAAATGTAGACTTAGAGTCAGTATGTTACTTTTCTTAGCCTCACTGAATTAAAAGCCAGTACATTTAATTTACCAAAGTAATAATGGCACTCATGTAAAAATATTGCCTTGGGATCTATGTCTGCATTTCAGCACTTGTTGAATTAAGTGCATATCTATTCTGGTTGGTTTGTGAGACAGGAGAGCATCTGTACAATTCACTATTTAATTTTTTCAGAGAAGTTGTAGTATGGAAGAACAGTCTGTTGGTCTCTTCTTAGGTACCACACCTTGATATCCTTTGCAATCTCATCTATACTACTGCTATGGCCTGGTAAGGTAATCTAGCTGAGTCACTGCTGTCTTATTAAGGGCCAGGTGGAGATCATAGCAATAGGTACTCTTCTGGAGATTTCACTCTTGCTTTCTCAAATGATACTCTTTTACCCAGGTAAAGGCGCAGAAAGTTAACGCTGTTAAAACATTTGAGACATAAAAGTGGGGGTTTTTTATATTATGTTCTCTTTAAAAAAAAACCAAGAACATGATTCAGATGCAAACGTATGGAACATGCATGTCAAGAGAAATTCTATATTTCCTGTCAACAATTTGATATTTATACCTTTTAAATTCTAAGTAATATATTGAAGAGCAGCTCTTCAGTATTTTCTGTGCTGATGTAGGAGCTTATCTCTGTAAGCAGCTCCTAAACATACTTCAGGCTTTGGCAGGTGCATGAAGATTTTGTTTTCTTTGGTGACTATTTTTCAAGTAGCTGCATCATTTGTGGTGTTTCTCCAAGGAGCTTTCTTGCTGGCTCTAAGGTTCTGTACTATTGAATGCTTCGGGGGAATTTCAGAAGAGTTTGATGTCATTGCAGTTATATGTAATTTTTATCAAGATGTCTTTAAATGACTTCAAATGGTCTGTTTCCATTTTTTTACTTTAACCAGCTCACTTTTTAAATTTTAAAGAGGAAAAGAGGAATTAGGATAGGAATGCTCTTTATTTTACCTTCTGAAAATAATTTTAGTATATTTTCTAGTGAGTTCTGTTTTAAATATCTCCTACCAATTGTAGCACCTTTTTTTTTTTGAGAGTGAGATTTACGGATTCTTTTAATCTTCTGAGTGTCCTTTCTTATTGTGATGTATTGGTCGTCTTTGCCCTGATTCTTCCATATTTCAGTTTTGCAGAGAGTTTTGTTAAGACAGGAAAGAGAGATACTTAAAAATCTTTATAAAAATTTCCCACAGCTGTGGAAAAATGGTGTAATTTGTTTCCTAATTTAGGTGTCAAACACTAGCTCTCCATAGTATTTGTCTGAAATATGACACAACTGGAACCATTTTTTTGTTCCTTAAGAGGCCTGCTGCTTCTTCCCATGTTTTTTGTCTGATCTGAGATTTTTTTAATATTAACAAAAAATCAAATTTCAGCTGTTGTAAAATCCTGTTTGTAGTGTCTTCCTGGTTCAGATGATTATTTTATCAGATTCATAGAGTGTTAACTGCAGTTCCTAGATAGAGAAAGACATCAAACATTACAGGTCTCTTAATAGAACAGTCAAAGTCCTGCGTTTTGCCTTTTGCTCTGCTAATTGCCATTGAAATATTTCCTACATGTGCTTTTTATGCTAAGTAATCCTTAATTCTGATGTGTTTGCAAACCAAAGTCTTTTGGATTTGTTCTTTCCATTTTCATAAGTTTAAATCTCTGCTCTTGCTATGCAGCCACTTTGTTCAGCTCTTCTTCTTTAATATTTTTTTTTTTAATTCTGGTTTCAAACACATCGATACCCTTTACTTTGCAAGCATCTAATATTGAATAGTAAGGTAAATGAAATGCTTAAATTGTGTTTTTTGCCTTCATGTTCTGAGGCAATACATGCATGAAATTGTAAAACTATATAAAGACTTTAAAAGCAAGTGTGTTTTTAGATGTAGTGTAAGATGGTGTGAGAATAGAGATGTTGACTTCCTTTTTTTCCCCTTGGTTCCAATAGGAATATAGATTCTCAAAAGAAATGAAAGTTTAAATGTTGGCAAATATCAAAGGAAGAGTGTTAGCCAAGATAATCTTGGATTCATCGTGCATTGAATGTCAGCTCCATAATTCTGACTTCCAAGATTCAAAAATTGTAATGGTTATATTATCTTTTTTTCAAAATTTATTGGAACAAATACAAATGCATCTCGCTTTATTTTCATAAACTACATGTATTCATATTATATGTGCCAGAGAATTCAACAATGAATCCAGTAATCTAGACGTTTTTGGGAAATATGAATACTATTTGTCTTGCCTGAGTCAAAATCAGCTCCGAATCTTCTAAAAATTATCACTTGCATCACATTCTGGACTTCTGTTGTTCATGCTTTCCCAGGTGTTTCATAGTAATGTTTAAAATATGAATTTGAATTTTAATTTACAAATTAGATTCTGGCTTTTTCTTTGAAGGATGATTAATTCATGGAAGTGCGTCAGGTTGCATTTTCACTTTGCCGAGAAGGTTGACGTAAAAAGGTTGCCCACATATTCTAGATGACTGGAAAAAATAACGTTGCAAAATCTGCCTAGTAATTTGAAGATGAAACTGACTGATTTTTTTTTTTTACAGTGTGATATTTCATACACAAGCTGATGAAGATACCTGAGAAATACTTAATTAAAACTACTGATGATGTTAATGTAGGCAACAGAAAGATTGTCATGCTACATAAAATATTACTTATTTGAAATAAAGGTATAATTGGAAATTATAATGGTTTTCAAACTGTCTTTATGAAATTACTACTTTACAAGATGTGAATAGTTAAGGAGCCTGTCTGTGATTCCTCTGTGCTGTACGGCATCCTGTATGGTGTCTTGATTTAGTTAATACAGTAACTGATTTCTATGCCTACTATGCATCGCAGATACGGCAAATACCTCCTTTCAACTGTGCTCACAATTTTTTTCCATCTGAAAGCACTGTATGTCCAAGCAACTCTTACTTGGAAAGAATAGTAGTGGGCAAGTGGGAGAGTATTTTTTTAAAGCAACAAGTGTTTGAAAAAAAACCCATATTTCAATATAGTAGAAAGACAATATCAGTATTTGCTGTTATAAATTCTCGAAGATCATCTAAATTAGTGATGCAGTATTTCCTGGATGTGGCAAATGTTAGAGCTTTATTTATTATTTTAAAAGAGCAGAAGCCTATTCATCTTTTTCTAAACATGATCGGTTTTAAAGAAAGATGCCTTTAGAAGTTCATACTTCTGTGCAGGAAGTTTTTGTTAAAACAAAAACCTAAATGGATGGCTATGTGACTTTTCAGAATGTTTATTGATAGCATAAGTATTTTGGTGAATGTTTTGGTCTATTCTGATGATTTTTAAAAGAAGACTGCTGGACTATTAGTGCTATTTTAAAAAAATTCTTTCATGTTTTCTTTGGTCAGATTTTCTGGTTTAGTGTTAAATAAAACTATTTTTGTTTTCAGATAACCCCAGATGTGGCTTGTGGAAATGCCAGTTCCAATACCTCAGCTGGAGGCCGGCTTGTCTCCTTTGAAGTTCCACAGAATACATCAATAAAGTAAGAATATTTATCATATGTGATGAAGTATAAAAATGCTTTTATTTTATTTTTCCTGGATATTTTAGACAAAAGTTTTTCAGATAGGCAGATTTGTCAAACGGCTAAAAGAATATGAAAGAACTTCAGACATCTAGCAGCGCCATGACAGCTCTTTGCTTGGTATAATTTTTCCGACATATTTAATGTGTTAGAAGATGTAAGCATGTAAACTGTCTCTGGACCATCAGAAAGCATTAGAAATTATGGCAGATGTGCTGAAGATGTCAGGTTTTTTGCAGAAGTTATGTTTCCTTTTACCTTCATGCGGTGAACACAATTTTTCCTCCTTTAGTCTCAAGATGCACTTTCTGGTAGAAAGTGTTATCGTTGACTATACAAATGGATGTATTTTGTGCATTTGTGTTTGATTTCTGGATTATTGCTTTGGGTGTCATCAACAGCTGTGAAATCTTTGTGTATATCCTACAAACCACATTTCTCAAAAACTTGAATTTATTCAGTGTTATTGATTTTTCAAACTCATGCTTTTTCAATCAAATACTTGCTGTGTTACTTTTAATTAACAGAGCCTGGTTTCCTAGAAAGATCTGATTCTGTCAGCTGAGATGAGGCATTTTCTTATTGGAAATCTTATTTCAAATAAAAATCTGCCAACGTAGTTCTCTGGCTCACAACTTTACTGCAATTTTAGACTTAGATTTTCCCCAAATAGGCTACTTTTATCATACTGTCATCTTATCTTTCAGAATCCCAGCTTTCAGTTAAAAAAGGCCACGCTCACAGGAAAAAACAAACTGATGCAAGCAGACAAGCTGCAGACAGTTTAGAGCAGTAACTGTTAAACGTGGGAGCTGTCCTACTCTTCCCACAGGACTTTGGATCGTGCTCATTCATGAGCATTTAAGCCTAAATCAGGAAGAGATCTGTGATTGTGGATGCTCTGGCTGGCTGGAATCTGTAAGCAAACAAGCGTCTCTTCTTGAAATCAGGAATAAGCTGGCGTTTGTAGGTTTGACAACTGTATTTAAGGCCCTTGATGGAGACACCCCATTTTAAAGGAGATTGCAGAGAACGCAGTCATTTCTGGTCATTTTTTACACTATATATCTTTAGTGGTGTTTTATTTTGGCAGTTAATCTGGGTAGATTAATGCGGGTGAATATCTGTCTTCATTTCATTGTATTTCCCATGTTAGAGACCGAAGTCGCATCTCTGGTTCAATGGCTATCTATGAAAGGAAAATAATTTCCGTTTTTTTGTTTGTCTTGATTGTCAGGTGTGATAATCTAAACTGTGCAACTAGATGCTATCATGCTCTAAAAGTGAGCCAGCCAGCTCTGGGTCTAACGATGGAGATTGTTCTTAAAGAGGACCCAAAGTATTGTAAAAAATTTGCTTCTTATGAGGTCTAGTTGCAACATTTTCTCAACTTGTGTCAAACGTAATTAGAAAACTTTGCATTTCTTGTTCTGAACTCAAAAAATAAGTGACAAGGGAGAGACTGCCTTGTGCTTTTATCAGAATTGAAACAATTTCAGTTCAGGAAAATAGGGAAGAGAACTTAATCTCTTGGTATTTGGAGGCCTGTTTTCATTAGGAGAGAATTATCAATTTTCAGCAGTTGGATGCAGTTGTGTTTGAATTTTTGGAGGATTGTTCAGACTCATTTAGGATTCCTTCAGAGGAAACTAATGCAAATATTTGTGAACTTGCCAGAAACATGGCAGATTTTCAGTTTTTCTTTATGGAGGTGAGTAGGGCAAAATTATTCTGAGACGAAACAAACTCTGACACAGATACAGTGCTATATTACTTTATCTAATCTATCAATGTTCAAGAATGCACCGTGGACTCAGTGACCTTGGGAGCATTACATAACTCATTTGATTTTCAAAAATAAACTGTTCTGAACCTTTGATCTGGTATGTCAAACAAATGAGGATTTCTACCAGGATCCATCTCCTTATATTGAACGAACATGGAATGTTCTTCAGTAATCAAGAGGGCTGGATGTACTTCAGCTGCAGAAAATTATGACATTGTAGATGTCATTGTAGATAAAGTTCGACAAGGCCAAGTGCAAGGTTCTGCACTTGGGTTGGGGCAATCCCAAGTACAAATACAGGCTGGGCAGAGAATGGATTGAGAGCAGCCCTAAGGAGAAGGATTTGGGAGTGCTGGTAGATGAGAAGCTCAACCTGACCTGGCAATGTGCCCTTGCAGCCCAGAAAGCCAACCGTGTCCTGGGCTGCATCAAAAGCAGCGTGACCAGCAAGTCACAGGATATGATTCTCCCCCTCTGCTCTTGTGAGACCCCAGCTGGAGTACTGCATCCAGCTCTGGGGCACCCGACATAAAAAGGGCGTGGACCTGTTGGGGCAAGTCCAGAGGAGGGCCACAAAGATCATCAGAGGGCTGGAGCACCTCCCATACGAGGACAGGCTGTGAGAGTTGGGGTTGTTCAGCCTGGAGAAGGGAAGGCTCTAGGGAGAACTTAGAGCAGCCTTCCAGTACTTAAAGGGGGCTACAGGAGAGATGGGGAGGCACTCTTGATCAGGGAGTTTAGTGAGAGGACAAGGGGTAATGGTTTTAAGCTGAAAGAGGGTAGATTTAGATGAGATATTAGGAAGAAATTTTTTCCTGTGAGGTTGGTGAGGCACTGGCACAGGTTGCCCAGAGAAGCTGTGGATGCCCCATCCCTGGAGGTGTTCAAGGCCAGGCTGGATGAGGCTTTGAGCAACCTGGGCTAGTGGGAGGTGTCCCTGCCCGTGGCAGGGGGGTTGGGACTAGAGGTCTGTAAGGTTGCTTCCAACCCAAACCATTCTATGATTCTATGTAGAATGGGATAACTATTCAAAAAGGCATAAATACAATGTCTGAATAAGGATTTACTATTATGTAATGTTTATGTAAAGTGTGTCTTGGGCACTAAGATGGTGTCCTTCAAGTGTTAGAAATGGAGTCTCTGTATGATTAAATCTGCTATTACATATACTATTATTCAAATCTTACTATTAAAGCATTTTTTATTTTTGTGGACATGCTGAAAACCTTCAGGTCTTTTACTGGTTCCATACTTGCTACATTTAAGTTTTTCTCCTTTGTTGATAAGCTTTTGTTCTGCAGTGATGTACTTCCTAATACCATCAGTTTTCCCCAGTGTAACTATTCTTATCATTTATTTTCTCAGAATAAGGCAAGATGCTACTGCTTCCCTTATCCTGCTATGGAAGGTGACAACCACTGGATTTAAACAGTGTTCACTTATTGATGGCAGAAGTGTCACTCTTCTCCAGGCACTGGGTGGACTTGTTCTTTCTGAAGAAATGCTTGCATTAGGAAACAACTACTTTATTGGTGAGTAAAGTACTGACTTTGTTTATCACCTTCAGGTGACAGCCAACGGTTTCTCCAACATTTAGAGAAACAAAGAGGTAATTCCCTAAATTTAAGTGCTATCGAAAGATCCAGATGTGATAATTCCAGCCATGTTTTAGACATTGGTTCATTCAAAGCAGACAACAGATACACTAAATTCTTACAGAGGTGGCACTGTTGAGTTTAAAATCTAGATTGTGACTTTGGCCTGATACCTTTAGATGATGCAAGGTATTTTATGTGTTCTATTTTAATCAACTGTAAAGCTTTTGGTAAATGCTGTAGTAACAAACTCTGAATGTTGGAGGTGTTTCTTTTTCAGATACTGTATTATGGGATACTTGTTAAAGAAGCTTAAGTGTGTACACAGTAAACTTGAAAAATATATTAAAATATATTATATTAAAATATAATAGGAAATCTGATCTTCTAACAGTGTTTACTTGCACTACTTTTTCTCTTCTAGTTTTGTCTCTGAATATGAAACCTTAGAAATATTCTATATGTTTCACTGGGCAATTAAATGTTAAGCATCTTTGTGGAAGGAGTGTAATGAAAAGAGGCTGATGTATTATTTTTAGGTGTATGGGAAATAATACTGATTTAATGCAGCATTTATGCATAGACGCAATAGACTTAATTAACTTGAGCTTTCTGGGCAGATGGTTTATTATACGAATGACGTGAAACCAAAGTCATTGTAATAACAGCTTTTATTGTAATAATTTTGAAATGCTATATATCTTATAATGAAGTATAAGCTTCCACAAATTGTTATTCAGCAATTTATCATGCTAATAAATGTAAAATTAAAAGCATTCTGATGCAGAAACATTGGGCCAGATTTTCAGTGTGTAGCTAATACAGGAAAAAATCCAAATGCAGAAGTAGTGCCATGTTCTCTCCTTTTTGAGCTGTTACTTAGATATTGATTGAAGGTTGGTAGTATAATAATTTAATTATCATCAGGAATGGTTTCTTTTAATGATATTTATTTTCTTCAAATGATTTTCCAGTTCCTTGTTTTTTCTTTATTATTTACTTCCTTCCTAGATACTTAGTTTTAGCTTTTTTCTTTTAATCTCATTTTGAATTTAATTTATCAGACTTAAAACTCTCCTCTTGTGTCTTCCTCAGGAATAAATTTTTGCATTTGCCTTGTGGTAGTAAATATATGATAAATGTAAGTAAAAACTTGCTGAAGATAGGATAATTTGTAACTTGTATGCACTCGTAAAAGCACCTAAAGGCTTAGCTTGGTCTATAAGCTCCCAAATAGAGGGCCCAAGTTGCTCAGTGAAGGCCCCACTTGACTGTATGTGCCATACAGCATAGGCTATTAATTTAGATAAATAAAATGAACATTGTCTTTCTCATTCATAGTTTGTCTTGTCCTACTTGTCTCTCTGTAGCTTTCTTTCAGTCACTGAGATTTTTGCTTTGAATTATTCTCTATGTGCTATGTAACAGGAGGTGAAAATATACCTTTTTGTTGATGAATATGAAACAAGGTTTAGATCATAAAAATTGTAGTGATGATCTTGCTTATTTCATCCAGTACGAGTTTGCTGAGACCTCTTATTTTACTTCCATCTGGTTTTTGATACGTTATTTGGTCTTTCTTAATTTCCTGATACTGAAATTCTTTGTCAAATTTTCCGTTTGACTTATGTAAAGAACATGGACCATAAATGTGTATGCATGGAGTACCACAGAGACTCCAATAATATAATGATACATTCATGAATAGGAGCTTCTGAGTGTTTAGTAAAGATAAATGCAGATATAGTGCATTTGAATTTTTGTAAATCATATTTATTTTAGGAAATAGATGGATTACCTGTAGTGCTTTTGATAGAAAATTAGTATGAAACATTTCCTCTGTATATGTTTTATTCCTGAGGCATTGTAACTCTATACTGTGGTATAATCAAGTAATGAGATAACTCAACTGTTTTCTGGAGTAAGTTGTTTTATGTGGCCTTAATTTAGTTACAGCTTTTCCCAAAATAATTTCCTTTTACTAAAACACTTGAGCAGAAAAAGTATGAAATACTGAAGGAATAGGGAAACTGAAACATTAATTTATTAGTTTAAAAGTGTTTGTGACCTGTCAACATTTATTGTAAGAAAGACAAAACAGAGTAGCCTCTGGATTTTCTTCTCAATTGTACAGAAATATTCTGCTTACTTTCCATCATCAGTTCTCATTCAATAACATGTACGTCTTGGGTGTAAAACTTAAAAAGGAACTCAGTCATTTGGTTTGAAAAATGCTGAGTTTTATCTGAACTCAACTGAAATCCATAGTTCAGCTCATGTCTATATAAAAATAACTAAATCTTTACTTCAGATTTGATCCAGATGTATGGAAATGTTCTCTGAATCTAATGCACCTCACTTAAGGTTTTAGTTTTCAAGAGTTTAGTTTTCAATATTATCAGATGAAGAAAGTTTTTCTTATAGACAACTTTCCATATGTTTCTTGTTATACATGACAAACTTATTCTAAGGTATGATAAATAGAAGTGGATGATTTTATATCAAAAAACAATAACATAGCATGTGCTTTTATTGATGATATTTAAGCTAGAACAATCATGAGTGCAGAAGATACTGTCGTATGCTGTAAGCATAGAATCACACAGTAAGGCTGTGGACCATGACAGTCGATATATTTACTTTATGTACTTTTCCCCTCCTTCCCTCAGTCTTCTTCTGTTTATTCAAGTGAGTTTTTAAAGGATTTTTCTCTTAATTGGTGAATTCTGTGCAATGCATTTTTTTTGACCTTTAAAAAATTTCTGATTAGAACTGTAAAAGAAAAATGAGGAAGATCTGAGTGGGGTTTATTTTGTTTGGTTGGTTTTGTGCCTTTTGATCTACAGCTTGCTTGAGTGACTTCACTGTGTTGCCTCCAAGTTTGTTACTCAGCAAGATACTTTAATTACTTTCTGCAAATCTTTATGAATAAGATGGTTATGTCAAAGATAAAACATTTAGGGAAATATTGTTTGTTTTGTGTTACCTTGTGGTGACACAAGTTTAAAATTGTTTAGATAAGATTGGAAAGACTCAAAAGTTGACAGTAACGTACTGATTTGCTGATCATGTGATTAAGGGCACAATGTCTAGAAGTTGGAAAGAATGCTGTCTCTGAGATCTAAAAATAGACACCTTGATCATAGTACTGTTTATTCCAGAGGTAGTACCTGCACTGT
>NW_010109261.1:55463-132315 GCF_000699245.1 Pterocles gutturalis
ATGTTCTTTAACACATTCTTACCATGACTGCTTTGCCTAGAGTATTTTTAATGAATTCGTTTGTAAGATTTGATACTACACATGTGACAGTCTTCTAAAATAACTTATGTTTTATTAGAAAGTATACTTATTAGCCTGTGGGGAAAAAAGACCAATATGGTTCAGGTTTTGAAGTGAAAAAAAATCCTGAAACTACTGATTCACTTGGTAGGTTAGGTGGGTTATGTGTAGGATGAAGCACACCACATATACCAACGTGCTGGTGGCTTTTAATGCTGGGTTATTACTAGACAAAAGTAATCACTAGATGGTTTATTTACAGTACAAGCCAGATCTCTACCCAACTGTTAGCAACAAAAATGCTTCATTTGATGCCAAGAGACTTTCAAAAGTTTTGTGCCCGAATTCAGGACTTTTAAAAAAAATATTGAGGGCATTTCTGAATAGCAAGTATTTTTAATATCTATACAGAAAAATATCTATTCTGTGGAGTGCTATGGGTGAATATCAAGATTTGCCAAAGAGAACGTTGGGAAGTGAAGGAGGAGGGAATTAATCATATTTTAAAATAAGAGATGGCGATAAAGGGATCAACATCTAAAACAAACATTAATTCGTGGCAAGTCTGCCTTTTACTTCACTCTATTTGTCCCAATGCTCTTTGAAGTTAATGAGTGATTCTTGTATAAACTATTTATCATATTTATAACATCTTATCAGTTTTTGTTTCAATTCAAGATATTCATATCTTCATGCTATCAATAATGATACTAAAATACTGGAAAATTAGTAATAGCAAAACTTTACCTTGTTACAGTCACATACCTATTCTTCATTGCAATATGTCTTGAAAAATTGGAATCACATGAAATGCATTTCACAAGTCTGAAAAAGTGAGATAAGAGTACCTTGATGCTCCGTCAGTTTGTGCATGAATCTTTCAGACTGAAGTTCTCATGGATGTTAATATGTTACAGCTGAGGATCTCTGTGGTGAGCTGAAAGTGCTGCTTGTTCTGTGTTTTGAGGGAATCTAACCCACCCAACACTGTGCACTTCTTTCTTTCAGGGAATAATATACTGGATTTGGGAACATCTACAGGAACATGTGTATCTTCTTCTGTACAAGTTTGTTGCAAGTGTATAAGATTTTGGTAAACTGATTAAATAATATCTCTCTTGAGAAAATAGTGCATTAACATTTTCCTTTAGAGAATAAAAAAGGCCAAGCTGAAGGACTTTGAAGGACATTTTCAGCTCATTTGGCAGCTCTCTCAAAAATCTTCTGTGATGTGGTGCATGCAGCTTTTTTTCAAAATGTGCAATCACACTCTGATTGAAAACTGGGACATTTATTCTGAAAACACAGTCTGCTATTGAAAGAGGGAAAACTTTTTTTTTTTAATACTCAACTTTTAGCAGTTTTACAGTGACTTTATAGCATCTGTTTCTTCATGAATCTGTTAATTTACTCTGGTGCTAAATTAGTATACTTCTTCAGTAAGGCAACAATTCTGTGCTTCATGACTCAAAAGATACACCTGTGGATGTGAGACTTAGTCAGCTGTAATTTCACAGTTTCCAGTCTACTTGGTAAACTAGTATAGGTATACCTATACTGGTGTACAGTTAGCAAGTTATTTTTAACAGCCCAATTCTGATAGTATTCAAAACCACCATAGGTTTTTTTTTTTGTTGTTGTTGGATTAATTTGGAAATTCGGTAACAAAATTGCACATTGTATGATTATCGCTTCAGTTTTAAGAAGTGTTTATTTTGAGGTTTTGGACACAATGTAGAGCATGGGGCTGGCAGTGCTGACTCTGTCTGTGCATCCTCTTTCCTTCCTTTCTCCCAACAACATTAAAAAATGCAATTTTATTTTCAGGTCTTTATCATGGTTATTAGGATATTAACTCTATTGACTGAACCTGCTTCTCATCAGCTTCCATGGTAAAATGTTGGAAAAATTACTTTTCAGCCTTGGTGTGCCTACTGCTGAAACTACAATGCTGGGAAATTCAGAAAAATAGTCAGTGTTTTGTCTCCATTTCCCCATAGATAACATGGTAGAAAAAAATTGTGTATCTATAGTTAAAAAATGCTTGCAAATAAGCTTGAAATTACTTGCTTTTTGACTTTGTGCTTTATTCAGTACTTCCATGATGCAGCTTAAACAGCAGCTTTCATGAGATATTACTACATTAGTTATTTAGTTTGTCTACTTATAAGAGGAAGAAATTTATAAGCAAAATTGCTTTTTCTGAGATTAGACCTTAAAGATAATAAGGCAGAAGGTTTGACATTTAATATGAATGTTTTTATGTGAATAGAAAATAAAACCTCCAGCACAATCTTTGAATTATAATGCTTATTTTAATCACAGCAAAGAAAAACTGATGTAGACCAGGTGTGTAATCTGGTTTTCTGCAAGATGCCCAGCCTTTTAGATCAATACAATTTAACTAATTGGTTTAAACTATACTTATGATGTATTTCTAAAGTATTTCCTTAAACAAAATTGGTAGCTGTACAAACTCATTTGAAAATGGATGCTATAGCATCTTTATGGTGAGATGAAGAATACTGATGCTATTCAAATGCCGGCAGCTTACTTAAATTCCACAAAACTTTCAAAAGTTTTGCTTGTAAAGCAATGTTAATGCTTGGTTCCTCAAGCACAAGAGATCTGTTGCATTCTAAGTGTGTGAACCATGTGTGTGTATGTACAAAAATAATATTTTTCTATCCAAATTGCTGTCCTGCCTTTCTGTTGCAACAAAGTATTTTCTTTAATGTCTCTGCCTTGAGCAGCTATTTGCTCTCTTGATGCTCTTTGGGTTATTTAATAAATTTCCTTGCAACATCTCATCATACATTAACAAGTGGTCACCACTAATGTGACTGCAGCAATATTGAATAGGCAAAATGAAATGTAGAGTCCACGATACTATGTTAAAAACAAATAATATAGAGACATGTTTTGAAACAAGTCAGTCTGATTTTCTGTCTCTTTTTACCTGGCTATAGAAAGTCAGATTAGGAGGCAAGTTGTAACTGTGTCTTTTGGATGGTGTGTTTTGTGTTGTTACGTGTGTTTAAAACACATATTTCCATCAAAAGAGAGCAGTTTACTGCATGTTGAAATTGTTTCTACTTAAGCAAAAATGAAATAGGACAATTTTATTTTGTAATAGGAGATGTGTGAATTGAATTCACTGAAAGCCACGTAATCAGGTTACTCTAGCTTTAACAAGTTACCACATGTCAACTGAGCGTCTGTGTGAGCTCCTAGCCCATGGCATATGCGCTGTCATTTGATTTAACTCTCTTTCACTCTGGACTAGATGAAATCACGTTGCCTTGCATGTGCTGCAGTTGGAGCGTTCACGCAGTTCGGCTGCTCGGCCAATGTGCAGTAGCGTGTGTGTGTGTGTGACTGTTTAGTTACTTTTGTGCAAGTCAGCCTTGCTGGTATGGGAGTTTGGTGACAACTGCTCCAGTTAATGGGGTTTTCATTTTTATGTGTGCAACTTGCCTGGAAGTGCCCTATTGTAGGCAGTATTGTGCTCAACTGTGAACGTTTCCCTGGGGTTCTGGGCGTCAGAGCTAACCTTACAGAAAATGGCCTTTTGATAGACAGTAGCAGCTCCAGAAGGGCAAAAAGCATAAAAAGTTCAAGGAAGTGTTAATTTTGATGACTTTTTTAAAAGATGGCCTTATAAGGCAAAAAGTTAAGCATTCAGCTAAAATCCAAACCATTCTGAAGAATTCTGTTAGGCTATATAAGAAAAGATATCTTTATAAATATGATTAAAATCAATATCCTGCCCTGCCTTTCATGATCAAGCTACATGTGCCTCACCTCACACACAAGCAGATGTAAACATTAGACTATTTACTTTTTTTATACATTGTATTGTGTTTAAGCTAGCATCTAAATGGTTTTTACTCTTTAGAACCATACTTAATTAATCAGTAAATTATTCAAAATTGATTTTTATTCCCTGCTACTTGTAGCAAGTCACAGTAGGAAATTATTCTTATAGTCTATCTTTGGAGGTTCATCTACTCAAATTTGTATTGCATGGCAAAATATCTTTGATTTGTTTGTTTATTTTTAAGATTTGTTTTTTTCTTTCACTATGACGTTTGTGACCAATTCACAGACAAGATATTTACATTCACTTGATCGCATGGTTGTTTGCACTGTGAGGTCTTGGACAGATTGCTTAACCTGATCTGTAAAATAAGGTTACTAATGCATAATTTAAAGGAAATGTGAGGCACACTTTAATAGCACTTATAAAATGCTATGACATCTTCAGCTACTAGTGTAACATACTGTACGGTGTGTTTAAAAGTAGGGTAGCCACTTTAAGTTGAACCAATCACTATAGATAAATCCTAGGTAACCTTGCTGTCCAATCTACCACAGCTCCCCTTGTCACAGTCGGAGCTATGTCATTTGTATTCCACCACACTAAACTCTTATTGTGAAGTGTGGTATCGGAGATTTTGGTGGTCTACATTTGTGCTCAAAATAGTTCACTGCCAGCTTGGCAGCATTGTAGAGATGCTGATAAATAAGCACGGCGGGAAAATTGTGATACAGGAAATCTATTAGAAGGTTAGTCTTGTCACCCTTCACTGGGCTTTCACCATTATTTTGGACAGTAAGCAGAGTCCTTGAAGCCATGACAGAAGGTCACACTCTAAGCTACTGTCACATTCTTAATAAGCTGTATGCAAGGGGTTTCATGGGAGTAAGTGTATTCCTGCTAGCTGGGTATTTCACAATCCTATCGTGGGTTTTGGTCCAGTCAAGCTAGTAAGTTGGGTAATTGTTTATTTCCAGTGAAATTCAGAAATTCTAATTTGTCATAGAGGAAATGTATTGGAACATGTGTTTGGGGTTTTTTGTATGCTAAGTCAATCCAACTGGTTTGCTCAGTTCATAAATATATTTTAACTGTCAGTTCTGCAAAACTGAGCTCCAGCTTGAAAGTCAAGCTGTGTGCTATTTCTTCCCAAAGTTTTGGTAATAGTTTTGTGATATCCAAATTTTGCTTTTCTGTTACCTGTGTAACACTATTGTTGTCAATCTGCCTCTGATAGAGTTGCAGTAATGTTACTGAGAATATAACTTGACCAGCAGCACATTATCACTGTAATGGTGATTATGTCTGAGAGGAAAGTATGTTTTTGATTTTCGGAGCCCAGGAAGAGTTTTCAGTGTTGGTAGTGAAGAAAGAAAGCATATCTGTTTTTAAACTGAATGTGACTATGCTATCAATTTGGAGAAGAAAAAAGCAATGAGAAGTTTTACAGTCATCAACAACAACAAAAAATCTTTAAATTGGTGTTTCATGTGAACTTTTGAAAAATAAAGTATTTGAAATGGTTCTTGAACTGATTCTCACTAAAATCTATATGTAGTTTCAAAATCAGTATCTGACCAAGGCTTCTGTGACAGAGCGCAGTAAGTATGCTGATCTATATAGAATCTGGGAGAGTTGCACCACTTAGTGCTATTTGTGGTCAAAATAGCGTTTTATTATTGCATCTGTATTTTTATATCCCCAGATGCTGTGTTGCTTAGCAGTATCATTACAGAAAGATCTCGGATGTTCTGTACAAGTATCCTATGGTACTGATGGCATGGAAGTACTGCATCAAAGATTGTGAATGCCACTGAGTACCTGTTTTTCAGCTCTTGTTTTCTGCTTTTGCATGATAATCATCCTAAGGCAAGCTACAAAAGGATTCTTGACCCATTTTTTCAAATTCTGTAGAACAGTATCAGTGTCAGGGCCCTGAGGGTATTGACTGTGACCATTAAGGTCATGGACCCTTAATGACCCTGACCATTAGGGTCATGGAAAAGGTGATAAATGGTTGTCTATTTGTAAATCAAAAGCATACCTCTACTATTTCAACATGTAAAGGTGAATTTTCACAATCAAGTGCAACTTCAGAACATCTTGTCATGCTTCTTCCTTTTTTACATCTCTAAAATGAATTTAACATGACTTCCACAAATGAGTGGAAGGATTGAGCTCTCTTAGGTTTGTTAGATGAATAACCACTATTTGAGACTGTGATATACAGTGCCATAAGAGAAGTAAATTGGCTTGTGTAGTCAAACTCAATTTACTGCTTCATAGTTGGACCAAAAAAGGCAGTTACACATGGTGATGATTAGTACAGACCCCTGTGGTGGTCTTCATAGTGTTGAATGTTAACCATACCATATGATACATGGACAGTGTGAGTGCTATCAACATGAAATAATCTTTGGATAAAACTTGGATATAATTTTGGGCAAAAGGACTAAAATTCAAGTCTCTCTTTGTCCTTTTTCTGGTGAGTACTGTAACCAAAATTTAGGTTTTTTTCTTTTTTTTCCTAGCTTCCTTTCTTTAAATTATTCTTATGTCTTCAAAGTTCAATGGCCACAAAAAAAAAGGTTGAACATATTGACCACTCCTGTTTACCTTGCTGGATAACGTTTTCTCCTGTGATGAGACGTGGTCAAACAGAAAATTTCTCTTGGATCTTTTACACTTTAGGTTAATTCTATAACTTTCTGCTATCTTTTTTTTTTTCCCCACCCATTTTGGCTTACCGATGCCCCTAGTGCCAGGGCTATATACTGAGCAGGAAACCTCTAGGCACTTAGTGTTTTTTGAGAACTCCACTGCTCTGCAAAATGTTGAATCTGGCTACTGACCCTGAAAGCTTTTGATGTGGGAAAGTGTTGAGAGAGAAAAAGAGAACAGATGGAAACTGATAGACATCCTACTGCTGTCTCATTTTCTTGGGAAACCAGGCTAAAAATAAGCCAAAAACTTGGAGACTGATGCTTCATTGTAAGCGAGTGCCCAAACCCCTTGGCAGTTGTTCTCTTTCATGCAAGAAGCCTTTGGGTAGACTCAAAGACCTATGCTGTTGTGAACTGGAACATTAATGTAGGGAACCATTACTGTATTTCTGCTGTAAAATGTTAATCTGTTGTTTCAACTTAGGTGAATATATATTAAGATTGAAATACAGAGAAATACATTAGAGGCAACTGCAACAGGCGAGTGTTTGTGTGTAATAGCGTTGAGTACATACTAAGAGTTAGTTATGACTTTTAGTTGAGTCTTATGCATTCCATGAGCATGATATGCAATAGGATAACGTTCTGAGTTGGTGGCGTATTAGTTTCAGTCTTCCTTATTTTGGCAGTCCACTGTGGACCTGTTTGCTGACCTCAGTCTGCTGCACATAGATGGAAGGTATGGCTCAGAAATGAGGCTTGCGAAGGAATCAGTTTGTGTAGTCTAGAAAATCTACAATCAATCAATTAATGTTTGAGTACTGGTAATCTAAATAGTGTGATGTGATATCTTGCTGGAAAGACCAGGATGCAATTATTACACCTGTCATCTTTTTACTTTATTTGTTGTTCTTAACTTTCTTGATGTGAGAGAAACAGGAGCATACATGCTTGGTGCTTGTAGGCATAAGTAGGTGAATCTACCAGGGTGGAATGAGCTGTAGCGTGTTTTACCATGCATACTGCTAATGAAATGATGCAGGCGTTTCTCAGACTATCAACTGTGTGTGCCCAAAGCTTGAAAGTGCCTCCTCTGCAATCTAAATGTTGCTAATAATACTCACATCATATTATGATATATTAAGATTTTAAATTGTTTCCGTAATATTACTGTAAATTGTTCAACCCTGAATTCTTGAGCTTAAAATGCTCTGATGTTATTGTGTTTTAACTAGCTTTAGAAAACCAGTAAGGTTAAACTGAAAAAAATTACCTTTTTGTAGGAACAGGTGTAATGTTTTTCTTCAGACCTTAGATGAAGGGAGCTGTAAACATGCTTCTGAAATTATTCTTCTACCTAGAAGTTAAAAATAGAACTTAAAACTGACTCTAGTTCCATTGCTGTTACGGGAATTGGAGAAGAAATTAATTAAAGTGCTATGACCTGAGTCAAGCAGGGAGTCATATTTAGATGATCAGAGAAGCGTCTTCTAGCCTTAAAACCTAAAGATCTTAGAAAGTTGCATGTAACTTACATAAAGTGAAAATAAATAGCTGTGGTTTTATTTTTTTTTAGTCTTTGGAACTTACGTGAGATAATTAGAAATTATAGGAAAATAAGTGGCATTCCAGTGAGAATAATTTTTTTTTCAGTGGTTTGCCTAAGGGCTTTTGATACCAAAATAGTAATGAGACTCAAAGTACAAAGAAGGTTGATTTAATATTCCTTTAGGGAACTGTCCTGAAGAATATGTAACAATCTGCTTCAGACAAGACAATGTGAACCCAAAGACATTTTCGAAATACCACATTCTTCCAAGCATTCACATATAATTGCATGACTGCCCGTGACAATCGCATTCAATTGTTAAAGGAAATAGTTCTGGCTGCATCTTTGAACAGATGGGTAAAAATGGGGTGTTTATTAAGGCCAGAATAAATTGACTTGCTTTGAAGAGGTCAGCAGATTACAATAATCTTCGCTAGCCAAAACAGTCCATTAGATATTTGGAACTATATCAAATATGTTTTTTTTTAAAATCTGATCTTTTAGAACATTCAACTAACTTGTAAAGGCTATTCTCAAGCCGATGATATCTGTATTGGACATGAGATTTTCCTGCTTTGAAGATATCATTTAGGGATCATTGTTTCTAGCATAGACAACTAATTGTTCAAAGGTTGCAGCATTTTAAAAAGTGAAATTTAAAAATGAAGAACAAAGAGTGGAAGTCTTCCGTATGATTTTCTGTGGAATTTGTAGGATTAGTCATGCTTGACGCTTTTCTGTGCAGAATGTAAATAATGTTTAGCAGCTGTTTAGGAAAGAGAATTCATCTGAAGTTGAGAGTGTTTAATGAAACTTTGGTTTATTGCTGTTCACTATAAAGTACTTATTTTTTTCTGCTGCACTACATGTTATGCTATCTCCAGTCTGTAACACAATAATCTAGACTGCATCTTTGAAGTTCCTTTAAGGTTTAGGCTGTAAATGGATTCTAGAATTTAAAGTGGTAAATATTAGAAAAACATTCTATGTCATACACTTCCTGCATCTATTTACTGTCATTCTTTTTAAAATTAAGTATATTTCGTTTTTAAAAAGCATTCATTTTTACTTATATGCTCATTCTATTAATTTCTAAAGAAAAGTATAATCCTGCAATGGTTCTGTGCCTGTAACTTTCCATACTGATACTACAGTCTTAGACCCTTAGGAGTCTACCTACATTAAGGAGATTGAAGTCAAATTTAAGTTTGGCAATTTATGGAAGGATCTTTGTGTTTTTTTTCTGCATACATTCTCCATACAGTGTATACAGTATAGCAAACCCACAATTTTTATGTCACTGCACATTTATTCTGCCACAAGTTCCCAGAACAAAACAGCTAACTGATGCCACACATGGAAGGGCTGTTACCCAGGTGTCTAATCACTGTGGTGGAACAATGCAGTTCGAAGTGAAGTGTAGGAGCAGGGTATATGTATTTTGACATTAACTCTGACTTAATTGTGCATGTCATGGGCTGTGTATGTGCCTCGTTTTATCTTTCCTGCTGTCCTTTATTTTATTTTCCAGATAATATATGTTAGAAATATGGGTGATAGGGATGTTGTTGTGATCCAGTGTGTTTTAATAGCTTCCAACCAACTATTTTTTTTATGAATTTTCCTCTTCCTTATTAAATGTTCCCATTTTCACATTTTTTTGTCTATACCTCTAGTATATCACATTATAGAGTGATCAGATCAGAAATTTAATAATACTTGTATTGCAAATATACAAAGAAATGCTGTCCAGCTGTGCATGTATGTTCTTGCAAACTTCATAAAAAATACAGACAATGTAAGGTAATTTATGATCTGTGTGCTTTTTAGCTCTGAAGTAACTTTTAGAAATTAATTTAAACTGTTTTCTCCACTGAATTTGATTTTAATATTCCTTGTCATTAAAAAAACTTAAGGAAATATATTTTTAACTTATCAAAAAGACAGTGGGCAAAAGCATTTGATTATTTCAGACCTAAAAAATCATAGCAGGTTAGAACATTAGAGGTAGATCTGTTTCATCAGCCTGCCTTCCTTTTGTGAATCAATATAATGAGTGTTTATTTCCAAACTATATTCTAATTTGTATTTACATGCATTAAATTTAGATAGGTGTGTATGAAATATGAGCAATGCTGTTCTTAGTTGACAATTGCTTTCAGTTCTGTTTTGTTTGTCTAGCAGTAGAGCATTAATGTGTATTAGTGTATTTTCTTATACAGTAATAATTTTTTTTAAGGTTTTTTGAATGATTCAGTTACTAAATGCATTGTGGCTCTACGCTTGACTGTGACAGTGAAAGTCAGTACCTGCATGCCTGTGGGAAGCCATTCAGATAACTTCCAGTGTTCGGGGAAAGGACAATGTATCACCAGGCCAGATGAGGTAAGGTGAACTTATCAATACCTTTGTGAAGTGTGGAAATTCCGTGATAATATAAATGCAGGGTAAATTGTACTTGGTCCTCTGAGCGTGTGCATAGCTTGCTGCTGTGTAATAGGCTTCTAAAGCTCACAGATGTTAGTAAATAATAATAATGTATTTATTTGCTATTCCTAAAAATCAAAGACTTAAGATAGTAAGTGATATGAGATGCAAAGATTCATACCCTGCCCTGGCAATAAAAACAATTATTCAAATCAGATATAAGGTGATGTGTACTGCATCTTACTGTCACTATACAAGAATATTTATTTATGAGATGAGGAGCACGTGGTGGGCACTTGGGATTCCCAATCTCCAGACCAGTGTGTTCCAGTTTGTTAAATCTCAACCTTCTTTTGGTTTTAGGTCTGATGTTAATCTAGTATTTATCTCTCCATGTCTCAAAAGTTACTCACTCAGAAATCACGGATCAGTGCAATGGAATTGTCTGAGCATAATTATGAGAGGAAAGATGAGAGTAGTTTGGTAATGTTTGGAAGTTTTCCTGTATGGCGTTCTTCTTTCTATAATACTACATACAGAGGTTACAAAGGGGACAGCAATTCCACTGGCCACTGTGAATTTTTTGTGCAATCTAATAACATGAGAAAATAAGAACAAAATGTGTCAAATTTGCAGTCTGCTTTTACAAAACCAGACTGGCCTTCTGTGAATGAGATCCTGTAATCTCTGTTACCTCCTGTATGTGTTGATTTTATTTAATGGATTAAAAGTCATTTATAGCACAAATATGTGCAGTTAATCTTTGGTTTTATTAATATTCATTTGGGAGATAAAAGCAATAGTAACTGTTGAGTAAATATTAACAGCTGTGAGACTGCTGTGAGCACAGAAAATTTGGCATATTTAGGGAATCCACTGTTAGTTCATCTGCTACCATTTTCTGATTTAAATTCTCAATAAGCATGTTTGATAGAAAAATGACATTTTGAAATGTAACAGCAATAATTAAATTGCTACAGTAATCTATATGTGCATGGCAGTGTTGGCATCTGGAATAATTAAGTAACTTTTATTTCTCAGAAATTAAATTTGAAAATGCTTGAGGTAATGTGTGTACACAATTATTACAAGATGTGTTTAGAAGTAAGTGCTACTCTACCATACCAGCTTGCTGGTATCCAAATAAATTATTCATTCAGATACAGTGTCCTATTTCATAGTCCAGTTTAGTTTTTCTGCTTTATTATATTTAACATATTTATTTTATAATTTTATAAATTTATAATCTTGAATTTGATTTGTGTAAACAATATGTTCAAATTTACTGTATATAACAGCATATCAAAAAGTAATCTTTTTCTGTTTTTTGTCAAGAGTTAAAGCTTTTGATAAATCGTCTTATTTTCTGGTTTTTTCATGTTGGTTGTCCATTGTTATGACTCCAATTTCTTTCTCTTATTGCATGTCGTATGCCACAAAATAAAAATAAATTACTTCCTGTATCTATACAGAAGCATGAATGCTTTTCTGTATTAAGAAAAAATGCATATAAGGCCTTTAATAATTATCCATGCTTTATACATCTTTGAGACATGGCAAGTAAAATAAAATAATCTTTAAAAAGAAAAACAAAATTTCTTCATGACCAGAAAGAGGAGTTGTTATATCACTCAAAAAAAGAAATCAGTACCTGTACGTCCCCACTTGTAATCTTGACATTGAAAGTTTAATGTGTTAAAACTAGAATGGTTAGTGATAAATGACCCCCTCTCATGCACACGTAGTGTGTTGCTTTCCCTGGAAAATGAACAGGAAAAGTTTAGAATTTTTCATATCTTTCCACCTATTCTTTCTTTCAACCTAAGAGTAGTAACAGGAGAATTTACTAAGGTAGTGTTTTTGAGTTTACATGCACTAGGCTGTAGTTGAGCGACATCCCCGTGCCTGAAGCCGTGGGACATAGAAATCATGCTGAAACCTGTTTGTGAAGAGGCATCATGGTAGTCAGAGAACTGGAATTATCAGAAATCTGAATATCTCTTATCTCCAAATAAAATTTTAACTTCAGAAATATAATTACTTTTATTTTCACTGTAACAAACTGCTGAATTTTCTAGAACTTGAACTTGAACAAAGGAGGAATGTCCCCAGTGATCCTCATGAGTGCCATCAGACCTGTGCCAGGTAGCCTGCTGGGCTGGGGTAACTCTCTGAAACCTCAGATACTGTGTTTCCAAATGTAGCAATTTACATCCAACTTCCTACTCCAGGGAGAATAAAAATGTCATGTTGTTTGTCAATCCGTAGTGTTTTTTAAAATCTGTCAGTTTTCTTTACTCTTTAGCCTATTAGATCCACAATAGAGCTTCAGCCAGGAAACTGATTCAGGCCCAGCGAAGCAACATAGTTAAGAATAGAAGGTGCATGTTTCATTAAGCAGAATGTTTTTGCCATTGTTTAACTCATCTTATGTGAGATATGCCCTAAAATATCTTGATGATTTCCCTGACGATGAAGCAAACAACTGCCAAAATTACGTGCTTGACATGTACTAACCGTTGTGTTTCCCACAAGACGCATCTTCTGCACTTCTTTTTGAACTGAAACTTTAATTTTCTTTAGGTTTACAACATGTCCTTTGTGATTTGCTGTTTGTTTTTTATCTATAATTAATTCTGTTTTGCCCAATCTAGTCTTGCAGGATGCAAAACAACTTCTTAGAAGAAGGCATAAAAAGGCCTGATGCCATGAACAAGCTGAGAGCCCTGTTGGCTGCAGTCATTGCTTACAGTGCCAAGAAGATTAATGATCGTCTTTGTGTTTTTGTGTACTTCATAGTTTTATTCCAAACCAAGTTTAATGAAAAAAGACTGTAGTAACACATTTGCTTAAGGGGAAAGTTAACTATAATTAACAATCTGCAGTGGTATAAGTGAAGTGGAATACTGTTATCTATGGAGTACATAAAACTATAAACAAATGAATTCTGGTCTAACCTGGAAGTCTTGGCCAGTTTTTACTCATTCCTTACTGATACATAACTTAGCTTTTATTCAGGTAGATGCTTTTTATAGACTGTGGATGTGATATAGAAAGCTTTTAATGGCAGTGTCTTTTTCAATTATTGTTGCTTTTGAAAGGAACATAAAATTCCCCACTTTGAACAAAGCTCTGTGAAGTGGGGTAATGCTGAGTCAAAGTGATGCCTTTTCCTTCGTTTATATGAACCATGTACCTCTGCATTGCTGCCATGCTTGCCACTCTCCCATGATGGAAGTGGGAATGTTTCAGAAGGATAATACTGGTCTTGGCATCATTACAATGTAAACATCACTTTCACATTTATGTACTTAGCTTTAGGCCAGAATAAGTTGTCTTAAACCAGTTAGCTGTGAATGAAAGAGAAAAATCTTGGTATTAACGCAAAGAGATCTGCTTGGTGTGAATTTCTGATCCCTTGTAGGATTTTTAAAGTGAACTTTGGCCATCCATTGTATTTGGGAACCACAATTTTGATTACATATGGGGATAAAATGTTTTCTTTCACAGATTGCTCTGTTCTGTAACTTCAGCTCTCCCATATAAAATACGGAAGAGCTGACTGTGTAAATATGAAATTTTGCTGCTAGAATTAGAACCCTTGAGACTTGCACAAAAATAACTGGCCTCTGCCTGCACTGAGAAATAACATATTGAAGTGAATAGCAATGACTTCCGTGTCTCCCGTATGAGTTAGAAGCTTTGGGCTAATTATTAAAAAGCCTCATGTATACCTAAGGGCATGCTCTCCTGCATATGGGCTTCATTTCCTAAGTACAATATACTCCTAAGTATGAAATATGTAATGAACATACAGCAATGTTTTGCTTAAATATTATAGCAACTCACTGTGAGTTGTAATAAATACTGAAAGTCTTTCTCAGCAAGCGAGAGAGTAGATGTTCATTTTGTTCTGGTCATCTTAATAGCTTCTTTACTATAGTTTAAAAAAAAAAAAAAGAAAAAAGGGGAGTTTTTATGGTCTCCATAGTCTGAAATTTAAAATCTGATGAGCACATGATTACTCTGCTTACTTAAAATAGGGGAAAAATATATTCAAAATACATTTGTAATATGTTACTTACAGACATTTGGATTGGGTAATAGCAAATTATTTTAAAGAATTTATTTTATCGCCATCCAAATTGATACATGATAGATTTGCACTCCCATAGTCAAGTAAAATACACAGATGAACTGTCTATTGATAGGAGATTTTGTAATTCCTAGATAGCAACTTTAATACTAGCATTGTGGCAGTGTGTAGTGTTTTTTTTTTTTTTTACTTAGCTGTCCTCAAACATGCTAGTACATGTCATCTATTCAGGAAAAAAAAAAGTATCATTGGGGAAAAGTGAAGATGACATGCCTAATAAAAATGATGACACCTAATCTTTTCTACAGCATAACTTGTCTGCATCTCAGGACTGTTATCTGTCACTAGATGTTTCGGTTTGAAATGTTACAATGCTTCTCTTTTGCTGCTTTCAAAACCCATTTTGTTAACTACCTTTTATGGTAAATTGATGTCTATATTATACTTTCAGAGAGATATCAATATTATCTGATTTTTTTTAACTTCCTTTTTCATTAATATTGTTGAGGCAATGACTGATTTTTGCATTGTTTAAATATGTTAATACTTACATTATACAGTAATCAGCTTCCATTGCTTCAAAATGAGACTTTAGTGCAGGCAGAGTCATACTGTTTGTGTCTGTGTGAACATTAGACATTCCCTTCCTCTCCGATGAATGGTGATGTGCTTTGCATCTTACTCTCAAATCTAGCATAAAACAACCATGAACCTGAGCCTACCTAACAAACATGGTACCTCTCTTCTGGCAGGGTTAAATTTGATGCAATGTTATATTTCTTGGATCTCTTGCTTAGGAATGTGTTTAGCGCAAGATAGACGTAGATAAGCTTGTTCTCATTTTCAGTGCATACGCAAGGGCCAGAAACATAATTAAATAAGATCAGGACTCTGATCTTTTCAAACAGGACACAGAATCTAGGTACAGTGCCTATATCTTTCCCCATGCTCTATTCATGTCCATTGTAAGAAAAAATGCCATTTTTTTCCTAGTATGGTATCTCACTTTGTTCATCCAGAACAGATGAGCTACTGAGACAGGCAGCAACCTTGATTTTGTGTTAAGTCTAAACTCAGCACTCCATTCCAGGAACAATAACAAACACTTTAAGTCAATAACATAACTTAGCATCAGTAAGAGTTAGAACAGCTGTGAAGGATGCTGTAGACAACATGTTTATGTGCACTCTTTGCCTGGGTCCTGATCCTATATGTGCACAATGGTACTGCATGGCTCAGATTATAAGAGATGTTGAGGCCAACACTAACTTTGAACCACTGGTCACTGTTGTCTTTAGGGACCAAAGTGATACCTCTGCTGCTGTGTTTTCCACCAATGCTATATGGAAATGTGGAAATACTTACTGTGTATTTAGTTAATTGTTTAATTCTTAAAAGTGATTATCTGTTTCACTCTGTTTTCCACTGTCCTGGGCAGCTCATATGAATTATCTTCAAAGTACGTTGTTGTGCTATGTGATTATAGTAATTTTTAACTGTGTTTTTCTTGCCTGTCTTTCCTTTCTGTTGAACTACAGCCTTTGTTAGAAATCTGTCATTGCTAGTGTGTCAGATATCAAGAGCTGTTTTGTGAAGAGGCTTGGGCACATATCAGAATATGCATAGACCGCACACTTAGCAGGAACTTCTGGCACTCCAGATAAATAACATACCCATCATTCTGAGTTTTGCAGATGTATAGTATTAATCCTTGCTTAAAATCTACCAGGGTAATATTTGTAAGGAAGAATAAAATCTGGGTTTTACTGAGTAAAGTTTTTTATTTGTGTGAAGGTGATTATTTTCTTTTCTACTTAGGTCACAGCTGTTTATTCATATGAAGCAAATGCAAGTAAAAATAGAAGATAAAACACCAACCCCATCAATTTGTTTCTAGTTCCATGCACATTTTGTACTTTGCATTACAATGTTTGTGCATGGGACAGCTGTGTTCCAGCCCTAATGATCTGGCTTTGAAATGTTTGAGAGTGAGTGATGTTGCCATCTAGTGTTTAATGAACAAAGAAAGTAAGATATTTAATTATACGTATACTACACGAGAAAGCTTTCCTTGCTTCCATTGTTTGAGACTTCCCTGGAAATCTTAGCGATCTAAAGACTTTTTAAAAATCTAATCTTAATTATTTTATTACTAACAAAGATGTGACATCTCATGCCTTCTATAGGTATTTACAATCTTTAATGGGTATAGTGCTCTTGATCTTTTTATTAAGCAGTGAGGTTTGGAGAAAGTAACAAATATGTTTAGAAGAAGACCAATTTTAACAAAATTGAAGAGGTGTGTCACTACTGAAGTATCACTGAAGTGAGCCTCTGGAACCCCAGCCCTGCCCTGCATATAAAGGGTGCATTTGTGTAGTAGGATTTCATTGCAATAAATCTGCACATTACTTATTCTGACAATTATTTGAGTACATAAATGTACTCAATCTGGAATGGAAGTAAAGAAGTATAGTGATTTAGACGTTATGGATCTGATCCCAGCCTCCTCGTCTAGATGAAATTCCCTGACATAATTAAAAAATTTAGCTGAAGAATTGGTGCAGGTTTAGTATTTCAGGGAGTAACTTTATGTAGTTTATGTATTAATGGCAGCTACTCTTGTGAATAGAAAAACAACAAAAAATTTTTTTCAGTAGAGTAGTCAATGAAAACATGATCTTTGAAAATTCGTTGTGAAATGCATATCCTGTTTGTTTTCAGGCAACTTTTTTCTGCGACTGTGAGGGTGATTATCAGGGTTCCCTGTGTGAAGAGTTTGATGCTTGTCAGAGCCAGCCCTGTCAGAACAATGCAACCTGCACCGATGTAGCACAGAAACATGATGGGAACAATTTCACCTGCAGCTGCCCGGCTGGTAGGTTTTGTATTACGCTTTGAATAATGCATTTTTGTTACAACATTCAGTGCATATCTTTTGCAGAGTAGTGAACTGTGCAACTTCTAGGGACTAAGAAAAAGGGAAAATACAACTACAACATAAGGGCAATTTTTAAAAAGCTGTGGAAGATTATTCACCTGTGAACAACGGCATTGAAAGTACACATCCAAAGTGTAACCTAATGAGTGAATTATTAATAACTAATAGAACATTACCTACCAATAAGAGATGACCAAAATTTAGTTTATATCAGCTTTTTCTTAATCTGTTTTTTTCTTTTCAATATAGATTTTAAGTATACATTATAAATAACCTTTCAATAAACATCTTTTCATTGTAACTAGTAAATTATTTTCTTCAGTTGCACCAATCAAATGGAAGAAAATTCTCTCCACACTGTGCAGTTGTTGGATTGTTTCTCTGAATTAACTTAAATTTTGAAAACCAGTTAAAAATTCACAAACTAAACTGAGTAATTTGTGGGTTTGATTAATGAAAAAGTGTCTGAGTTCTCTGAGTTATTTTAAGAAAATGTGCCTTAAAAATTTGATCAAATGAATATAGACAATTGAAATTAAACTAAATACGATGGTCATATGCTGGAGGGTAAATTAAAGATACATGCTGATGGAAAAAACCTTACTAAATGTCTGTTATAGAAATCTGCTATCTCAACTTTACATTTCTGAAACCAACTCATTTATTGTAATAGAACAGTTACTTAAATATATAATTTCTAAAATTATTTTAAAAGTTGGCTAAGATTAGGGTTAGTAGCAGGTAATTTATTTTGCTTCCTACAAACATTTTACTCTACACTTTTATTTCTGTAATACTGTTCAGTTGATATTAGAGAGAAAGGGAACTTATCTGAGCATAAAAAAAAGAGAAAATAAAAAAAGGAAGGTGCTTCCATAATAGGCCCTATGATCTGCAGAGTATGAAAGCTTTATCATAAAAAGCGGATGGAGAAATGAATTATTTGGTCAGGTTTCTGGGGGCTGTGTCTAAGTGGTTATTGACTAGCTGTAATACTGGGTGGGTATTCTGAGCATTAAATATATATGAAAGGTACATGTAGCAATACTTCCGTTATTGTGCCCCAAAGGAAGATCATGGAGTGGGTGCCCTGATATTCCCTTAAAGACCATAACATTCTTATTCTTTACCCTAATGCATGTCAACACAGACTAGGGAAACTTCTAGCTGCACCAAATTATGCGTAAGTACCAGCCTGAAAAACGACTAAGCCAGAAGCAGGTGGATGCAAGTGATACTTTAATGTGTCCACCATGTACTTCCCTCTGCACTGTTTAGTGAACTTTGCAGTTCAGAAAATGAGCAATGGCACATCGTTAAGGCCCCTTCATTCTCTCCAAAGGCCAGGATGCTTCCTTTTAATTATACTTTTTCTGCCTCTAGGACTTCCACTTTTTCTCTCTTTGCTTACAGTTACTATAGTGAATGTGCAGGAAGAAAGGGATTTATATTTGTATTTTTATATGATGACCAGGATTTATACTGCTCTGAAAATAAGATGCGATATTATTATGCAAATGTACTAAATTCTATTTCATAAATTTGCCAAAGGATCAACTGTCACTTTAACAAGATATGTAAATACAGTTGAATAATGATTTAAATATGGGAAGAGTAAGATAAGAGTGGAAAAAACTTCAAATGTTTGAACAATCCCTAACATTACTGCCATGTTGAATATGGTTAATTCAGAATTCTTTTGGATTTTGACAAGTAGTTTCCAATTACAAAAGAAGAAATTTATTTGTTATGTTTGTCTTGTTTGCTTTTATGGAGATAGCTGTCTTGGAAATTGTTACAGCAAGTGCTATTAGACTAAATTCCTTTTTTCAAATTCCCTACCTCAGAAGAAGTACAAGAATGAGTCTAAAAAGACCTGCCCAAATTTCATTAAATCTAAATTTTTATTGGAATGTAATTTTAATATAAAATATTTTTCAAATACTTCAAAATACTTGGTTTTAGTTGTTTCAAAAAAGCTTTAGGGGGAACATTAATAATAATTCTGCTATGCTTATTGTAAAGCCTGAGTGTTTCCACTAGGAAAACTTAATGATTTTGCAGGTGTAAAGCTAAGTTTTGCAGAGTAACATAAATATATATCACACTTATGTACAAGACTCCAAAGGTATAACTGCTGTTATTAAGCTTAGATCAAGTCTGTGGTGGTTCCTGCTTATATTGGGAAGTTTCAAATTAATAGTACCTTGATAAAGCAAATGTGCCTCGGCAGGATCTCCAATAGCATCTGCTCCCTTATCTTGCCAGGCACAGAAGTGAGACTGACTGGCCTGTAGTTCCCTGGTTCTTCCTTTTTTCCTTTCTTAAAAATGGGGGTTATATTTCCCCTTTTCCCGTCAGCAGAAACTTCCCCGGACTGCCATAGTTTCTCAGATATGATGGGTAGTGGCTTAGCAACTATGTCTGCCAGTTCCCTCAGGACCCGCAGCTGCATCTCGTTGGGTCCCATGGACTTGTGCACCTTCAGGTTCCTTAGGTGGTAAATAAAAATTAGAAAGGGGAATGTGTGGTATTTGTTAAGGAATTTAAGTCTGTAGTGTTTAATCATTTAGATTGTATTTTGTAAGTTTGTTCATTTTTTGGGGGGATGTGTTATGGACATCAGACATATGGAACAAAGCAAACTTATGGTCAAATAGTACGGTACACACAATCTGTTGCTTGTGAATTTATGGGAGCTTATTTGGAAGAGTTTGCAACAGTGCTGAGCAGTTCTTCACAGCTCCCACTTAAAATAAACACTTTTTGAAGCCTAGAAGTAGGAGCAAATGACAGTCATTCAGCATATGCACAAATATTTCATAATGTCAAGTCTTGTTTAAAATCTTGCTAAAGATTATTGGCTTGAGATTCATGATGTGTTTGAAAACCATTAAAAAATTACTTTTTTTTGGGTTATATGGGTGCTGATGAGGACCCAGCACCAACCTCCATTATACTAGTGCTGTCAGAATATTGCTGCTGGTAAAATACAGTTGGTATTATCTCTGGATTTCCACTATTTATGTTTCTTCAGTGAAGTATCATTTCTAATTAAAAATCTCATTTTATAAGAAATTAGAAGACTGTCCTGGATTCTATTTCTTACTTTGGTTAATTTTATTAAAGAAAACTAATGGTACTCTTTGAATGACCTATTAATACATTGAGTGTTAAAACCTCATTTTTGTAATATTTTCTGAATGTTGTCTGCTTGTTTTTTAGGTTACACTGGAGAGCTGTGCCAGTCAGAGATTGATCATTGCATGCAGCAGCCATGCCAAAATGGAGGTACCTGCTCATCCAGCATCAATGGATTCAGTTGTCAGTGCCCAGAAGGTAAACAGCAAAGTCCTATCTCATACCTCACACAATTGGTGTTTTGCGGGGTTTATTTAGTCTAAATTTTCAGTTACATTTAAATATATATTTAAATATTTTTTAAATTGTGCCTTAGGCCATAATTCTAAGCAGAAAAAAAAATCCAGATGAGAAATACTTGTATAATCAGCAATAGCATATAAAGTATGGTAGGGGCTTAGTGTTTCAGTATATATATGGTGCAGGAATGTTCTCTCATTCTCTGGCACCTCTACAGTAGAAGTGAGGCTCCAGCGCTGTGAAAAACATCAATCTGAGGAGACTTAGTGTGTGGTCTGTTTTTTGTACTGTCCAGCAAATGTGTGAGAAAAGATGCCTCACATGTAGTATTCACATATTTCTGCATATGGGTCAGGTGGCTAAAATGTATGTAGAAGCAATAATTCAAAACTAAAGGAATTATTTCATTCCCCCAAAGTTTTAATTCATTCTCCTTTCTGTTTGGATTTATTCCTTTCTTTACAGGAAAGTTTTTCAGTGATTCTTGTTGATAAACACTGTAAATGTAACTATGTGAAATGAGGACACTGCAGCGTAAATTGTATGCTTTCATAAGAATTTGTTGACTGGAATGGCAGATGCCTAAATTGCTCATAGAAAAAATATCAGGAGTGAAAGCTCTCAATTATGAAGTCTTCTATTATTTATAATGAAGTTTAGAACCTTGAACTAAGTATACTTCTCTTCTTACTTGATCTGTGGATGTTGTTTCTATTCTGCCGGCACCTTATGCTTGCTCTATAGGCTCTTTGATAACTGCTTTGGTAATATATACTTGCTTAACAATGAAAATTATTTGTAATTCCTTTAGATTGACTCCTTCTTTTTCTAGAGCGTTATGCTTTAGTGAGTGACCCACTTAAGAGCTGAGGTGAAACACAAACACTGACATCTTAACAGCAGTGTAGGTGTTGCATTTGGAAGAATTTTGAAAATTGTTTGCTTTGTAACTAGTACCAAAATTCAGTGAGGAAATTATTAGTTGTTAGAATTGGCCAATAATTTACTTGCATTTTTCTTTGGAAATCTCTTCAAGGATCTTTAAGCATGCTTTACAGGAAATAATCTTTCCATAATAAATGCTTGGAAAATAGGTACTGGGATTTTTTTTTTTTTAATAACTGCCATATTTGTTTTTGTGTGTGGCACACCTTCATTACTTGCTCCCGATGACTTATTAATGAATATGCTGACCATCTCTCAACTTCTCTCCTACCGCCGTTTGAGACGCTGGCCGTGGGACAGGGTCACTGGTGGGCTGTGGTCCCTAGATGGCCAGATCACCCATCCTCTGCTGTGCCTGTGCTGTGGTGCTGCGGCTGGGATGAAGTGCTTGTAGCACAGCTCTTCAGTGCCCTGCTAAAAGGCGTTTATGCCTTTGTTGCTGTGCAGGGCTGTGGCTGCTCTCCTGCTCAGGGAGCTCGTGCCAGTGGCAATTAGCCTCTGAGCAGGAGGGGCGCAGGCTGCCAGCTCCGCCTGGCCCATGGGCCCTGGCATGGCCGCAGGCAGCAATGCTGCTTTGGCAAGTGCACCAGCTGGCTGTGTCAAGGGCCCCGCGCCATGCCCCGTGCCATGTGGGACACCTGGAGCACAGGAGAGGAAAACCTTCCCTTCATGTCCTTCCTGAGCTGTTCTCCCCAAAGAGCGTGATGGAGCGGTTATCTGATGTGCCAGCGCTTGATGTGTAGCGTTCTTATTGACAGCAGCTTTTCTGTTGTAGGTTACTTGCGCTTCTCTTTTCTCAGCATTACCTGTGTTTGGCTATCTCTGTGTTATGCCACTTGCTCCTACAACCTTGTTGCCTGCTTTGTTTCTTGAATATTCATCTTCTGCTCCTTTCTTTGCCACTGATTCATATTTGTGTTTGAGAAGTTTCCAATTGTTTCTGTTGTGCGCTCTGCTCTAAGTAGGCCTATTTTGGCATTATCATTGTACTGTCTTAGTATTTGGCCTTTATGCTCTGATCTTTTTCCTTCTGGGCACATTGGTACTGTTTTCTCAGTATTCTGGTATTTTTGTTTGTTGGCATTTCTGTTGTTATTATGTGTTACAAACCTGTGCTCCTTTTCTGCTTGGAGTCTTGAGATTTTGTATGGTTTCTGGATTTTCTTTAAAGATACAATGTGCTTTTTGACCCTTCCAGAGGAAAGAAAAAAATTACAATTATTTAGCAACTTCAAGAAGTACCTCTCTGCTCATAGACTTTGTTGACAGGCAAACATGCTTTTTGGGTTACCTCTCTGAAACTTTCTGTGCAGACTTACCACTTCTAGTCTTCCAGTATCATTTCCATGTTTCTAAGAACAGCTGTGTTATAGAGTGAAGATAGAATTTGGGGAAGAGCTGTTACTCTGATTGCTTATTTATGTGTCTTACATGCTCAGATGGTATAAATGTTTTCAAAAAGCACTGGGGCAGCACAAAAAAAAAAGATTTACCAAAATACATGTACAACTCTTGTTAAAATCAGTTTTTGTATGTTGACCTGTGTTGTTTCCAATGTAGAAAAAGCCTTTAGAGGGGATAGAAAGTTTCAGGAATCACTTTCTGGACTACCCAGGGTTATTTCCCTTAGAAAGAATAGTCTTGTACGTGCCATGTCTGATTCTCAGTCCCTGGGACGGGAGAAAGTAATTCTTAGGTTTGCAGGAACAAATGCCATCTTGTGTGCGTGGTTGCTTTTCTTGAGCAAGCCTATGGTAACTCAGCAGCAGCCCAAAGGTTCTTCCTGACTCCCTAATAATTACCTTTGTTTCCGAATGAATGCTTCTCATGAAGTTACATAGCTGTGCTTCCCACTCATGTCCTCACCGTAAAGAGGGAAGGTGGCTGGTGCAAAGTGACACAGTCTGTCTTCAAGGGCCAGTGCTAGTGCTCTGGGGCAGCTTAATGGGCGTATTAGTTCATAAAGTGTTGCTTTTCTGTCTGGTTCTGGAAGATCTACTAATATCAATGAGCTCAGGAATTCAGTTATTTTGTGGAGGGAAAGAAAGCTTTTGTTGACACACTGGAGGGAAGGGATGCCATCCAGAGGGACGTAGATAGACTTGAGAGGTGGGCCCATGCAAAGCTCATGAAGTTCAACAAAATGAAATGCAAGACCCTGCACGTGGGTCGAGGCAATCCCAAGCACAAATACTGGCTGGGTGGAGAATGGCTTGAGAGCAGCTATGAGGAGAAGGATTTGGGGGAGTGCTGGTAAATGAGAAGCTCAGCATGACCTGGCAATGTGCGCTCGCAGCCCAGAAAGCCAACCGTGTCCTAGGCTGCATCAAAAAAAGCGTGACCAGCAGGTTACAGGATGTGATTCTCCCCCTCTACTGTGCTCTCGTGAGACCCCAGCTGGAGTACTGCATCCAGCTCTGGGGCGCCCAACGTAAGAGGGACATGGACCTGTTGGGGCAAGTCCAGAGGAGGGCGACAAAGATGATCAGAGGGCTGGAGCACCTCCCATACGAGGACAGGCTGCGAGAGTCGGGGTTCTTTAGCCTGGAGGAGAGAAGGATTTTTCACTGTGAGGGTGGTGAGGCACTGGCACAGGTTGCCCAGAGAAGCTGTGGATGCCCCATCCCTGGAGATGTTCAAGGCCAGGCTGGATGAGGCTTTGAGCACCCTGGGCTAGTGGAGGGTGCCCCTGCCCATGGCAGGGGGGGTGGAACTGGATGTAAGGTCCCTTTCTAACCTAAACCATTCCATGATTCTAAAAGGGTTGATTTAACAAAATTCATTGTCTAAATTTACTAATGACTGCCTTTCCCATGATTCTTCTTTCTTCTTTTGAGGTATTATCCTCTCATAGAGGCATATTTTGAAGGCTTTAGTTTGGGATTTGAAGAGATTTGGTTATTTTTGTAAATACAACGAAGGATAGTTAATTGAAAATTGCAGATGCAATGACTTGCAGATTTGCTATTTTTAGCATGTCCTCAAAATTTCCATTAAAAAAACCCTATGAAAACCCCATGATAGGTTTCTAATTTAAGTGTGTCTTGCTCTGCTGCTATTCTCCTGCTGTGCTTATAGTAATTGCTTGTTGAGAAGAGGCCTTTCTTTCTGTAGCACTAATTCAGCACAGTGGGGGAAAGGTAGCCAAGCAGCTTATATATATGTAAAAACTAGGAAGACTGGAGATCTAATGTGGTTAGGCAAAAAAGGGTAAGAGAGATGGCAAGTATCACAAAAAAGAATGAAGAATGATCTTGATATTGTGCATTTCTTTTACAAAGGAGATCTGTGTTTCATGAAAGAAGTGTGTTGATAACTTACAGGTGTGATTTGAGGCACTGAAAAAGCAGCCTAGATCAGATATGAACGTTTCCTGATTATTTAGACAATTTTGCCGTCTTAGGAGTCCTTTAGTAAAGAAAATTTCTTCATGCTTCAGATTCCATTTTATGTCATGCATTGTAGATTTTAATTCCCAAAATATGTCAGAAAATAAACTGCTATCACCTGTACTAAGGAGAGAATTGCATGTTATACTCAAATTTATGGTGAAGAAGCTTAAGCAATAATAAGGACTGAAGAAATTGTTCAAAATTTTTACTGTTGTGAAAAGGATGTGAAAAGGTACTTAAAATGGGGTAGGGATCTTTGATCATCTTCTTTAAAGTTTCATAATAATAAATAATAAACATACATTTAGCATATATTACCTTCAAATGATCATGCAAAGAAATTCCTAGTTGTTTTTAAAAGCTACACATAGTAAACATCTGTCAACGTGAACATGAATATTAGAAATTTATATTCAGAACGATTCCAGAAATAATGATATTACTCTTAAATATCTCCTCTGGTTTTCTTCCACTTATTATAATGCATTACATAATACTATATTGACAGTAATATTAACTAATTTTATTGAGTTGAATACGGTGCTGCTCATGAATTTATAAATTTGGTTACTTAATTTTCTTTAAGTCACTGAAAAGTTATATAAATTCCTGTAGCACCCTGAAGTGGAATTCAATATCCAATTAATAATCAGAAACATAAAAAAAGCTACTTGGAATAAGCAAATGTAATGACAATAGATGTTTCAGTGATGGAGAAACCAGTTACCCTTACTTATGTAGTTGTTAAATTAATTGAAATCTTTGTTAAAAGTTAAAAAAAAAAGGAAGTTGTCTGATTGCGTAGTGAGGAAATGCAAGTCTCACTGATCTGTTCCTTACACATGCAAATTTTATAAAATTGATAGAATGAAAGACTTGGTACTTGTGTATACATATATTTTACATATTTTAAACATTTGGAGAGCCTTTCTTAATTTTGGTCATAAGATAATATTAAAATAAATTAGTAGTGGAAAAGGGTTTTGAACAAAGCCAGATAATAATGAGCAAAGTGCAGATCAGTTATTATAACAAAGAAATAAACTTCGGTTGCAAGATGTTTCTGAAGTTCTGTTCCATGCAATTTTAATGTCCTGGTGATGTATACAGTTGAACTGCATTCAGTGTTACAGGAGAATATCAATCTTTCATAAAAATAAGCGTTCAGCTGGCCAACCACAGGAAAGTGGCTTGGATTCTTGGGATTCTGTTCCTTTCTCTATGTGGAGGTCACCTGCTTGGAGAGAAGTGGCAGAAATATTTTCATTCAGATTAATATATTTTTCAAAAAGTAATAATGGATTTCATAGCCATACTGTAGAAGGAGGTAGAGAGAAAACAATGTTATGATTATGAGTTTAATGTCTAGATTACTTGAAATTCACATTTCAGGACTGATTTTATTTTACTATTGACGATTTGACTAGCTGCAAGTAGCTACAGTTGGGCAACATGCTGAGCAAAAGTGCCCTGAAATACCTGTAGGTATTTCCGGAAATACTGGAAAGCAGCAAATCGATGAATGCTCTTATTGTGATTTCTGTGGTTTTAAAAATAAGAGTGTGGCAGCTATAGAAGATGCTAGGTTGTGATTCATATGTGTTGATTTGCAATAGCAGCTAGAAAATGTGCATTGTGACCGTGAATTTTAATTGACTGGGACAACAGAAGTTATTTGTTTAGATTAAGAATAGTTTAAGTTTCAAGGTCTTCACTTTTTCTGGGTCTCATTGTTCATGTAAGAGGCTTTTTTTTATATCATATCTTAGATGCAATTCTAACTTCTTTAGGTTAACATACAATAAACCTATTTATTATCTCGGTTCCAGGAAACTAGGTCACACAGATGTTGCATATGGAAGATTTCCCAAGGTTACTGGTGATTAGAGAATGCAGAATTCTTCATATCACCATAAGGGAGTTTAATTTACCTGAAGAACATTTTGTTGTTAATTAAAAAATTTTATGGCTGTTTAGTTTCTGGCACTTTCTGCTAATCTAGTGTTTTTACCTGGCATCTTCCCAAATTGCTCTTATTTTTAATAGACTTCTCCTTAATGCTTTAATGAGTTTAGCCTCTGTTCATCTTTGTCTGTAAAGACTTAGCTAGAGTGAATTTCAAAAATCTATACAACTACATTTTAATTATTTCTTGTTTCCTTGTGATGAGTAACTTTTTTTCCTTTATGGAAGTCTGATCAACTTCCTCCAGACATCTTGTATTTCCTTACAAAACAGTTTTCTATAGGGGAAATAATAAATTGCCTTTATTTCTTTTAATATTTATCCCTGTATTTCAAATCTAAAGGCTTTGTAATCCTGAGTCCTAGCAATTCATAGACTTAATTTTTCACATTTGTGTAGTTCTTGGAATTAGGTCTACCATAACATTCAGACAGGTTGGTTGCTCCACAAACTGTATAAAAAGCAGTTGTGCAGTATCTTCAGTTAATGTTCAACTTCCTTGATTTGCACATGAAAACTCTTTTGCTTTCAATGGCCAAGTAACTAAAATCCCACCATGATAAGATATCTGGCTTTTCTATCTCTGAAAACATTTTCTGATCTAGTTTCTGTCATTGCCCTGGAGGTCTGTAGCAATATATAAAGAATATCACCCAGCTTTGTACTTTTATTCTTCTTGACAGCTAGCCAAATGGTCTGATCCGTGTAAGCACAAATATTGTATTGTGGTTCTTAGGAGTATAAATATTTTCTAATATTGTCTTTCCCCTTTACCTTCTGTGTTATTCCTTTGGTAAATTTTGCATTCTGATCTTTCAAATCACCAGTAGTTTCTACATTTCAGTTGTGTCCCTCTTACACCAATGATGACCTAGATGCAGGGTAGAGTTTGTGTTAGCTGGCTGAAGAACAGTTCTCAGAATATTTATCATCAGATGAATTATTCTATTTTTTTTTTCTTCAGCATTTCTTTCTGTTTTCAATCACTACACCTCTGAATTTGGTTTTTAAATTTATTATTTGCATTATTTGTTTTCAGCAGTTTTGTCAGTATGGACTTAAATGTACATTCAGAAATGCCAGAATAATAGATCTTCAGTTCAGATGTGTAACTGTGCTGCTTTGAGTATTTTCAGATATTTAACATAAGATTTAAACTTCCAGAATCAACTAAACACATTTCACAGCGTAGTCCAAGATAGCACAAGGGCAACATATTTTAGTGTTTTAAACCTGCATATGTTCCTGAAGTGCTTTGTCACTCGGAACATTAGCCATCTGCCAGTAAGCTTCCTTTTGATGGGAAGATTATGGCAAAGGTTTTAGTGAAGCAGCAGTAGTGTCATTGCATCACCTCAGATCTCCTTGATCCATTTCAATCTGGTTTTGGAGTTAGTGTAGAGATTTCACCAGACTCATTGGCTGATCTCTGCTTGGTAATAGTTAAAAGTCCTTGCAGATTCTTTTAAGGCTGTCTGGGATTTTGGTAACAGTACAGGCTATTTTAATTTGTCAGCAAACTATTGCTGGATTAGATTCTTGATTTTAGGTTTTCCATTCTTTTCAGTTTCTGATGGTTATGCAGGTATAATCTACAGGGAGGACCTCTAATATAATACTCTACAATATCTGCTTTTAAGGTCTCCCTCTTCAACTTTGGTGTGCAGATGGTTCTGATAAATCCCATGAAGCAATCTGAACCGTAGGATAGCAAAATGGAGAGGGTGGAAGGCTCTTGCCTGTTCTTTGCCTGTGCCTTGCCAGACTTGCTTTTCTTTCGTGGTCTGTTGCTGAGTTACTTACAACTAAACTTTTAGAAGTTCAATCTGTGGGTTGTTTCTTTCTATACTTTTTTTAAATTGGATTGTTTGTTTGTTTGTTTTGCATTCCATAGGTCATAAATCATAAGATTTATGAACATCTGAGGGAAATGTGTCTTTTTAAGTCAATTGTCCAGAACCTAGTATTATGAGGATGCTACTAAAATCCTGCTGCCAGCAGTGCCCAAGAGCATCCTAGTTTGGTCTGAAACTCATGGGGCAGTTGTGACCTTTCCAGGTTTTTCTTAGTTACAATAATCTAAGTTTGTCAATTCTCTGAGCAGATCCGTGTAGTACCCTCTGTGTGGGTTATGCACCTTTATTTCATATCCGATTCCCCCTCTTTCTGATGTAGTTCACTGAGCTTTTGTGGATCTATAAAACATGGAGTGTGTCTCGAAGAAGCCCTCGGGATATTAAAAATTAATTGCCAGTCTCCTCTTTTTTTTTTTCTTTTTCTTTTTTTGTTTCCTTTGTGTGTCTATGTGTGCTGGAAACTTTAGCATCTTTAGGCTGATTATCTCAGCCCTCACTCACTCGTCAAGTCTTGGAACTCAGTCAAGTTGGCAGACTGTGCTCAGCTCGCTAGATCCTCCTGGCCCAGGTTTTCAACAAATCTGATCAATCAAGAACAAAATTGTAGAATCTGAACCTTGTAGTAAATGTTTGTTTGGGTTTTTTTTTTATTATGCTTTAAAATGTAAATTTCTTATGTGCTTGTTTTCAGAAATGACAACTCCTGACTTGCTATATATGATTACAGTGTTAGAACTACAGTTAGACAAAGTTACAGTTTAACTCACCTGAATGTGAATTGCAAATAATTAGAAAAGAAAGAAAATCAAAAAGCCCTGAAAGTAACACATCTGTCAAAATTAACTGAAAACTATTTCCTGGTGAATTGTACCTTGCTTGAAATCTGGAATGCTATTGTTTATAATAAAAATCTTTACTGAGACAGTAAAAGATAAGGAGATGCTGTAAAGTATGTATCGAATGTGGTATTCGGTCTCAATTTTGGTATTTATCATAAGGTTCATACAACGTAGAGGTTTGGTTCTAATACATCAACTGCTTTTAATCCAGCAGCGAGACTTTATAGATAAAACAACTGAAGTAAGGCCAAAAATATGCTTAATTCCATCAGGGATAGGATTTCAATATTGAGTGTTAATCCAAAGTGTCACCTGTCACTGTTTTCATGCTCTGAGTTGTTGTCAGTTTTTGTTATAACGGAGACATGTCCTCCATCCATTCTCCATCCTCCATTCTCTCACCATCAGGCGGTGAGAGAAACCAATTTGTGGTTTGCTTTTTTTTTTTGTAAATTTGTTTTTCTCTCATTCTGTTTAAATATTTTTCAAATCCCATAACAGTTTTCCATGTATATACTTATTTTCTCTGCTGTCTGAAATGTTGCTATAATCTCCTGGGCAGCAGTGGCAATGTGGTCTGTTCTTTGTCTTTTTGACTGGCACAACTGCAGTGGTTTACATTTTCTGTTAGAGCAGATTGGTAAAGCTGGATTGATGGGTCTTGGGTGGAGGCTGGCCTGATTTACTCCTAATTTCTCATGCCCAGTGATTAGTATGTTGTACTTTTAAAAGCTGTTCTACAATGTAAGATACTCCAGGGAATTTTGAGCCTGAAAAGTGGTGGTCTGTATGAAAGGACCGAATACTCATCAAAAAGCATTAGAGTTGAATGTAAAGGACAGTTTGCTCTTTTATTTGAATATTCTTTTCTGACTTGTTTTAGGTACAATAGCCATGCTTCACATTGCTATGTACGCGATGTATGTGTTAAAGCTAGTTAGTATACTGCAATTTGTTTAAATGTTATTATTTTCTACATCTGATTAAAACAGCTAATTGCCTTTCCTGCTAATAAATAGTATGTTCTTGTAAAAGGTAATATTTTAAATTATTGAAGCTCCATTAAACTCGTGCTGTTTCAGAGGTTGTTTCTCAGTTTTGGCTTTTATTTTTCCAGACTAGTCTGTTCCTGATCTTTAGACAATGTCTTCAGATATACTTTGTAAAGTGGATAAGCACTGTCAGATTCAGCAAATATTTTTACACTTTACTGCCTTAATCATATGTGTCCTGGTTTCAGCTGGTTCAGAGTTAACTTTCTTCATAGTAGCTGGTGTGAGGCTGTGTTTTGGATTTGTGCTGAGAAGAAGGCTGATCACGCACTGATGTTTAGAGCTGCTGCCTATAGTTACTGCAAGGACTTTTCAGCTTCTCTGCTGTGCCAGTGTCTGCAGGGGCAGGAGAAGCTGGGAGGGAGCACAGCCCCAGTTACTACCCTAGGATTTGACCTTAGGTTTAGGACTGAGACCCAAATTGCCCAGTGATCAATTCCATATCATGCACATCATGCCCAGTATATAAATGAGGATGTGTCTGGAAGTTCTCTCTCTTGCTCTGGGTTGTCTCCCTCTGGGTTGCCCCTCCCTCAGGGTCGTCTTGGTCTCTCGGACGTGTGGAGTCTTATCTCCATTCTGGGATTGCAGTTTCGGGACTCTCCCTGCTCTGGGATCGTTAGCTGGGAACAGGCTTAGTCTTGGTCATAGGGTGGTGATCAGTATCACTGTGTATCACTCATTTGTATATTTGTATATATTACTATTATTATCATAGTCATTATTATTATTATCATTATTATTGCAGTTTAGTTATTACATTGTTCTTATCTCAACCACGAGTCTCCTTTCCCTTTACCCCTTTAATTCTCTCCCCCACCCCTGGGAAGGGGGAGGGTGACTGAGCAGTTGCTGTGTTTTGCTGCCAGCCAGGGTGAAACTACAATAATATGATAGTATGATTCTACCTTAAATATGTGAATAGATAAAATGGGAGTTTAATGTATATAGGAAGTCTGTGTTTTTGTAATTTTCATAGAATAAAAAAATAGGAGTATAGATATGTCAGTGGCTTACTTTTAACTTGCTTTATTTATTAAAACTTTATGCATACCTAAATGTTTATTTAACAAAACCATTTATTTCTTTCAGGGTTTTTAGGAACCTCTTGTGAAGAGAAAATAGACCCTTGTGCATCATCTCCCTGCCACAACAATGGAACCTGTTATGCGGACAGACTTGCCTTCTCCTGCAGTTGTAGTCCTGGATTTACAGGACCAACATGTGCTCAACTGATTGACTTCTGCTCCCTGAATCCTTGTGCACATGGCATTTGTCGCAGTGTTGGAACCAGCTACAAATGCCTCTGTATCCCTGGTTTGTACCAGTTACATGTTTTGTAAATCTTCTAATATTTTTATATGTAGATTCCAATATATAGTTTAAAATGACCTTTTTATTTTCAGTATATAAAACACATTGAGCAGGTGTTCTATCTGTTTAGAATAATGACAGGAGTCTGCACATTACATTTTGAAAATAAAAAATTGCAGAGTAAACATGGAAAATACCCACTGATAATGCCCATATGGTTTGGTTGATATCTGCAGCTGTATTACAAAACCGTAGTCTGCAGGATAAATCTTTTAAAGGTGAGGTATCAGTGTCATTGAAATTACAAAATTTGGTAGAGAGAATGGAAAATGTGTCACTAATAATTTGTGAAGGAGTAGAAACAAACAAAACAGATGAACAGAAGTAGAGAAGGAAAAAAAATTTGGTTAACCCAGAAGGTTTAGTTCTGCCATCCATGTTTACATAAATTATCTCTTTCCAGAAGTTACAGTGATACTGCTTAGGTGAGTATGGCTGGTAGACTCCGCTGGTAGCTGATAATATAGCCTAACAGTGCACGGTGTCTGGGTTACATTTTGCTTAGCTCTAGATTTTTTGCTTAATTCTACCAATGTAACAGACTATTGGAGTGCTTATAGCTCCCTTTATGTATTTTAACAATGGTAATTAATAGGTGAAGTAGCACTCAGAATGAATGATACCACGTGCTGCACATCCACTACTTAAGCACTTACAGAGGGATCTTTTTTGTCATTTGAATGATTTTGGCACTTTGGTTTTTTTTTTTCAGGTCTGTTCCTAGAAAGCTATAAACCTGAAAATTGCAGCAATTAAGGGGAAAATAAATCTCTAGGGTACAAGAGATAAGCTAAGGAGTGATACTGGATAGTTAGTAGCTCTACATATACATAACATTGTGACATGTATGTTGGTCTCCAGTTACTTTAAGAGGAATACCTTCTCTCTGCTGCTTTGCCTTGCCTTGTGGGAAACCAGTCACAATTTTCCAGCTCTTTTTCCTTCCTTCTCAGTTAGCAGGATGTGGAGGTATCCTACCAATTGCAAAGGTTTTGCCTAAAGTAGGCAAATACTCCTATAGGTGGTGAGTTTGAACAGTAGTCTGAACATCCAGATGTTTTCTTTTTAGCCTGTTCACAGGCTTCTCTTCCAAAAAGGAGTTTCTCATTTTCCTCCCAGGAAAGAAACTCACATCCATTCCTAGAACACTTCAGATCAGGATAGTGAGGCTGTTTAAGTGACCTCGCATGTTTTCAGCTCAGATGTTTCTGTGAGTGGTTTGGGCAGTTTTCATCTGAAAAGAAGAACTACATTATGTAATGCAGAAGAGTATTTCCTAACATGTGGTTTGTTTTATGTATTTCAGGAGGTGAAGATGATAATTCTTTCATTACAAATTTTGAGTCTTCCATTCTGAAGTGTTTAATTGCTTTGCTATTCATTTGCATAATAGAGGAATCCTTAGAGAAAAGGATTGGGTATTGAGATGAAGAGCAACAGGCCTAATCATATTTAAATAGAGCTAGCACATCCTGTCTTATTGAGAGCACAAACTAGAATTCATATCAGTTGGTAATTAGTTCCATGTCTGAAAAAATATCTTTTTGATTGCAGGTAGTTGAAATTGCCAGGTGTTGTTTTCCTGAATTCTTTTTTAGAACTGAGAATTTAATAGTTTAAATATTTAGCCCTTCATTGTGGGTATTCTTCTCCTCACCCAGCCCCCAGAAGGACTAAATAGCAGAGGGAGTGGACAAGAATAAAAGGTTTGCAGTTAAAAAAAAATCCGGAAAGTCAGGAAAAAAAAACCTCAGCAGGTAGGAGTATGAGAGTTACTTGGTAGCACCAACCTGTTCCTTGACTGGCTAGCAAGTGTTTTGTTAACTTGTTTGGATTTGTAACAGAAAACTGCTCTTTTTCTAGCTATTGAATGGTACAAGAAGTTGGGGCATGGTTAAGAAAAATGTCTACAGAGGATGGAGAAGCTGTTGAGACGAAGAGCTGCCTAACACTGGGCAACAAGGAAATGTATCAATATGTTTTGATCTCTAAGTGTTTTTTAATACATGACTAAAAAACCCAGAGATTGATGAAGAGCTTTTTTTTTTAAGAATACCAATGCTGTGTAGGCTCTGGGAAGTTCTGAAAAGATTTGTCAGGATTTAAATGCTTTGAATTGTAGAAACTGAAACATAAAAAGAGATATTTTACCCTTGTATAAGTGATGGGAAGATATTTCAAGTCAACAGAAACCTGAATTTCCCAATTAGTGTAAAAAAATTTTCTTCTAAAATTCCGGTATAAAAAGGGATCCGATTTCCAAACTGGAGTGTTGGGAGCTGTCCAGCATGAGTACCCTTTCCCGAGTCATCCATGGTAGGAAAATGTAGGCTTTCCTACAGAGAAGCTTTGATCTTTTTCAGAATGTTCTTCGCCTGTGGTTCAAAACCAGAAAGCTAGTTAAATATTATTGGACAAATAAAAGCTTTATTTCTGAAATTTGTCACCTAAACCTGATTAGAAGTTGTTGATTAGCTTTGTTGATTCTGTGTCACACTGGACTGAAAAGTAGTCTCACACGTCTCATGTTATGGAAACTTATTTTTATTTAAAGAATATTTGTGCATTTAAAGTTAGCCAGATGAGAAGCCATAGAGGCTGCATCCAACATTATATATGGTAGTTCTTTAATTGAACTCTTTTGTGTTGCTCCACATGTGAAATTTAATGGGAAGTATTTTTAAAAAAACAATTTGTTTTTTTCCAAAAAATTTGTAGAGTGCTGTAAACTTCACTTTTAAAAATTACAACTTGTTTTAGAAGGACTTCCCTCTACAAATAATATTACTTGCTTCATATCAAGGTGGAACTAAAGGTCAAATTATGAGAGTTTGTCATTAATCTGTCAGTAATTTAAAAACTTGGACAGTTTATTTCAAAAGATCATTAAAGAACTGCACCTAAGTGGTAGCAAGGTAGGAATAGTCAGAATTGTTTGTTTTCTTCTGTTAGGCCTTTTCATTGTTATAAACATTGCATTATGGGGTTTTTTTGGGTTTTGGGTTTGTTTGTTTGGTTTTTTTAAATCTTAGTAGCAAGATTTGAACAAATTACCTTCAGAGATTTTCCTTAGGAGTTAAAGGCATACTAGATAAATGGGAGTCAACTTCTTTGTAGATCATAATTTAGAGGGCATCATAACACACCCTTTGCCAGTGGTTTGGGTAATTATTTTGTGTAAGGCAGATGAACAGTTAAACTTGAAGATTCCTGTGTTCCAATTCATAAAAAAAAACAGCCCTAAAGTAGTGACTACAGAGCACAGCATAACACATTTTTTGTATGTTCATCAAAAAGCAGTTTGACAGACTGGATAGTTTACATCTCTGGTATATTAAAAAGCTGGATTCTCTTTAAAATTTTGCCTGCAGAGACTTTGGCGGTCTCTGTTACAATTACTTGTAAAGTGGATGATAAAATTTGTGTGCAGTTTACTAACAATATCAAGGGTTAATAATAAACATACTGAACTACATAAAGATATTACCATACATTTGCAGGAAAGAGATTGTCTCTGCCTCTTGACCTTGAAGGCTTGCAAGCTTTCAGTATCAGTGTGCCAGCTCCTAGACTTCTGACTTCTTTGTACAGGAGTCTTTCACTTTCAGACATGTCCCTGAATTGATATACTTTTTCTTCTTTTAGATGTATTAATGTTAAATTTATTAAATGACATTTTAGAACTCACTTGTATATTGGTTATGTGGTATATCTGAAACATACTGTTTTAAAAACTTTAGAACCTGCCACTTATTTTTTATGTTCAGTTCCAGGATGCCATGTTCTTTCTTTCTTTCTTTTTTTTTTTTTTTTTGAGGTATTTGACAGAGGATATAATTTCTTATTACATAAGCAAAGCACTGCAGAGTTTTGCTTATATGTGTGACTTGAATGCCATCCTTCCTTTATGCACTGTTTCTACTAGCAGGCATAGTGTCAGCTGGATTTTCGTCTGTGTTACTTCTGCCTCACAGATTAAACAAGAGAGGAATTCTAAACAGTTCCAATAAGCCTGGTAGGCAGTTTGGTTTCCATGCTTTTTTGGCTAGTATAACCTACATCATCTAATAGCTTGTGCAGAAAAGCTAATTTGTAGAAGTTAACTTGGAAAGCAGTCTAATACTTTTGAATGTTGCCATTTCCAGAAGGGCAGGGAAAAATGCATAAGTTATTTCTAAATTGAATATACTTCTTTTTCAAATTTCTGCTGAGAGGGCTCTGTGGAATTCAAAAGCCTATGCAACAGTGCCTACTTTGTATTACGTGTGTGATTTTTTCAATTGCACTTTAAACTTTACCGTTACATCTTTACTTATATGCTACACACCCAAATTATTAATATTTATCACCTGGCCCTTTACAGGCAACAAAGAAATACCCAGTGTTTGGACATTAGATTGTAGTTTGTGTTGTGTTTTCACTCTTACCCCATGTTGAAGAACTAATATTGATGAAAATTCTTGTGCTTATTTGTTGGATTTCTCGTGTAGAGCCTGGTTCATGAAAACAATGGGATCCCATTGTGTCTGTTCATGGAAAGTTTATTTAGTCCCTGAATCCTAAAGCAGTTTCTTCCTCCTCTTCAACCTTTTCCCCTCTTTACACTCCATTGTTTTAACTGAGCTGCTATTACCAATTTCAAATGCAAATATTTAATATATTCTTTTTTAATTTTGTCTGCCCCAAAGCAAAGAAATCTGTCTAGAAATTGAATAACTTAATATCACAGCAAAGGTTTGCATTTGGCTTTCTTAAGACATTGAGGTATGGAGTTTAAAACTGCAAAGCACATGTACAGACATTAACACCTGACCTCGACTTTATGAAAATATATAATAGCACATATAGAACATTTGTGGAGGAAAAAAAAAAAAAAAGAGGAGTGTCCAAAACATTCCACAGCGTGTGAAGAGTGGTGCCCACTTGAGAAGTCGTACTGTGGAGTATGATTCCTCTGCACTTGATTTTTTGCTTGTGTAGCTTAATAGGTGGTTAATAGGAGAGCAGGTTTATCTCAGTGCCTTTGCAGAGGCAAGTGCAACATTTGTTCTGTAGCAGCAGCAATTTTTCTTTTCTGTGTTTTACCTTCCTGTATTTTGGAACTCAGGCAGGAAATGCAAGCTCTGGCAGAATTGTCTTTAGGTTAATTCCCATTCTAAACTGTCTGTGAGCCCTGCCATTGCCTCTGTTTCCTCATCTTGTTTGCATTTTTACATTAAGACAACCAAGCAATCTGCCCATAGCTGGTGAGAGTGCCTTCCTAGCATCCTGCTGTCTGGAGCAGCTCCTCTCTCTTACTTAATTGCTATATAAGCTCAGACTTTAACTGAACACCTTTATTTCTCAACTATATACAATGCAACTCTGTTAGTGAGTGGCCGTACATGAACTCATACTGTTCCCTGCAAAACAGAGCTCTCTTGCACTGTATCCCATTAGGCCTTCCCATAAGGATGGGATTTTTGTCCTGGTGCCTTGATTTGCTGAAGTGTTGAGTATAGATAAGCCCAGGAGATCACTGTTGAGGAGCTAGTGTCCAAGAAAGCCTCAAAAGATTTAAAATTTGTTCTTTAATTATTTATGAAGGGAATAGTAAGCTTCTCTCTCTCTCGTTAACCTGATAGTGCAGACGTTTTCAAGACACTGACAAGCACTGCTGTATCTTTTGCTCTGTCAACTGTTCTTGAAGGCTTTGGCAAAAGCCATGGCTTCTCCTCATCAGCCTGCGTGACACAGATCGTGTGTTCCCTCTCACATTTTCCCCCTTTGCTGTTTTTAATGTAGCCGTGTGCAAAGAGGGTGCACCTTGGCAAGTAGCTGTCTGAAAACCATGCCAGAGAGCACCAGGCAAATATCCTGGCCTCGTCAAGGCCACCTCCCTGTTGTGTAAGAAAGAGAAAGAAAGATTTGGGAATCCAGAGGAGAGTGGCAACAGATCTGTTCCTGCCTTTGTAAAAACCAGTAGCAGAAGGACAGTCATGTAGAGTTTAGGGGATTTTTTAGGTTCCCTGTCCATTCCCCAGCCTCTTGAGAGAGCACATCAGGATGGGACCATCACTGGCAAGTTCTGCTTGAGTTCATGAAGGTGCTGCTATTGAAGGCACATCCAATTTCTAGTGACCTGGAGAAAAGAAGTTTAATAATAGTAGTTGGCCTTTTTGAAGCTACAATGCCCAATGTGTTTTTTTCCCTGCTCAGGACACAGCAGCTGGAGAAGTGTTGTTAATGTAGGTATTGTTTCTTTCTTTCTGAATATGTCCGTAGAAATGTTATACACCATTAAAATTGCAAAGAGTTGTATTTGGTATTGGTTGGGAACATAAAAGCATCAGAATCATGTTACTAGAAATAATACTAGAGTCTGTTATTCTGAAGTTATCTATCTAGGGAAGTGATTGTGCCCTGGTACTCGGCACTGGTGAGGCTGCACCTTGAAGGGCAACAAAGCTGGTGAAGGGTCTGGAGCACAGGTCTGACGAGGAGCGTCCGAGGGAACTGGGATTGTTTAGTCTAGAGAAGAGGAGGCTGAGAGGAGACCTTATCACTCTCTACAACTACTTGAAAGGAGGTTATAGTGAGGTGGGTGCTGGCCTCTTCTCTAAAGTAACAAGTGATAGGACAAGAGGAAACGGCCTCAATTTGTGCCAGGGGAGGTTTAGGCTGGATATTAGAAAAAATTTCTTCACTGAAAGAGTGATCAGGAGTTGGAACAGGCTGCCCAGGGAAGTGGTGGAGTCACCATCCCTGGAGGTGTTCAAGAAACATGTAGGTGTGGTGCTTAGGGACATGGTTTAGTGAGTTAGGTGGTGTTGGGTTGATGGCTGGACTTGATGATCCTTGAGGTCTTTTCCAACCTTAGTGATTCTATGAAAAATGTTCCTGTTTTCATCTAAATTCCTTAATGAAAATATAGAAATTATTTATGTAGTCTTTTTGAGGATATATGTGTGAATTCAGTATCGTACATGGTTTATGTATCAGTATAATTTAAAAGCAGTGATACAAAGGGAGACACTTTTTAGGAACGATATGGTGCCTCTTAGCTCCATGAGAAGAAACCCACCTTTCCCTCGGATGCCTGGTCCCACGGCACATCAATTACAGCAGAGGGGAGCTGCTGGCACAAGGGTGAGGATGATAGGGTGAAATTGTGTGTGAGTGAGATCTGCCCTCTCGTGGAGAGAGAAAATATCTTTCCCTCTCTGTGGAGTGTGACAGCGTGGGCTGCCTTTATCCTAAGGAGGTGATAAGATAGTTCATATTGATTTTAGAAACCACACAACTATTCAGTCACAAAATTCTTTCTGCTCCCTTTGAAAGGTAGGAAGCGTGTGACATGTGGAAAACTTTTTTTTTCTTCAAAATATCTAATTACATCTGTGTTCAACACAAGGAATTCCTATATGTTTTTCTGTTTTTTGGATTTTGGTGGTTTGTATGTTGGCTACAGATGTCACAACATAAGGCTATTTCCCTTTATCATAAGCTAGAAAAACTTCATCATAGGCTAATAAAAAACCCATAACATTTAGCATAATTAATTCTGTATTGCCTGGCTAACAGCTTTGGAGAAAGTGGTTCTGAAATGTTACTTAATAAGGTACTAGTCCAACTAACTAGTATGAAAAGACAGTTTTGTGCAAAACCAAATGGGTAACATCGCAATACATCTTGTGTAGTACTAATATCTGTTGTATCTTCGTGAAGTTTTATTTTGAATTATCCATAAGAGGGAGAGGGGATTGAAATGGTGTCTGGAGGTGGCATTTGTCCTATTTTCTGTGAGAATTTGGGGGAAAATTTAGACCAGGAGAGTGAATATAGATTGCCACTTACTAGGTGCCCCTCTCTGGTTCTTTGTTCATGAGAGACACCCTCATTTCACATCTATAAGTTTTGCTACTAACTAGAGGTTACCTGAAGATGTAAAATTACACTGCAGAATCTACACTTTGTGTTTTAGGCTTTTTCCCTGGCATCTTTATTCATGATCATAGCACCTTTATTCATTGTATGCTCATTCATCTGTTGTTTTTATAACAGACTTTAAAAAGCATATTAACCCTGTTCCAATGCATGGTGTTGTATTATAGATTACAAGTACATATTCATGTATTGTATCATGCTAACAGGAGGTTGAGGAGAATATCTGCTATGATGAGTCAGGAAAGTTAGTTGTTTAACTGATTTAACCAAAATTAATCCATGATAGGGGTGTGGGAAGAGTGTCCTTATGTACTGTTAACATACCATGACGTATTTGCTTGGTATGACTGTTCTTTGTGAAACAGTGTTTTTAATATGAAAGCTTATTTGAAAATGCCTTTGTAATGCATGATATAGACCTTCATCAAAATAAAATTTCAAGAACAATTTGATAAATAGAGGCAAGCTTTTGTTTAAAACAAATAAAAAATTTCCCAGTCTACATTGTTTTTAGTACCAGGCAAATATTATCAAATAACAAGCCAACAGGAAAAAGAGTGTGCAGTAACCACTGTGTACAAAGTGTCTCTGGGATTACTCTGTGGACAATATTATGGGCTAGAATTTCTACCCTCACCTTTTCATGGATGGGGAAAGAAGAGACAGTGCTATGGTTTCATGAAGCCAAACCATTTACTAAAACATCCAAAGCACCAATTTGTGTTAAATATCCAGTCAATTCAGTTGATGTTAACTGCATGGTCTTTGGTTTGCTTGAGAGGGAGGTGGGCTGTGTGATGCCCCGAGTCAGATGCTCTGACTTGCAATTGTTAGCAGCATGTATTTAACAGTTGAAAGATGTAGAAAATGCAAAAGTCTGGTCACTCAGTTATTTGCTACAATTTCCAGGAAGAGGGTAAACATTATGAAAGATGCATATTTTAGTAGAACTATTTGTACTGTTTTTATTTGTACTTTCAAAAAGTTAAGAACGTATTTTGTTTAATAAATTCAGAACCTTCCGCTAAAGGTAATTTGGCTAATTACGAAGCATCCCCTGTGCTCACAGATAAAGGGGAAACTATTTAGAAAGACTTGAACAAATTGCCCCATACTTTTTTTCAGTGGTAAAACACACTGGCAGGTTTACAGTTCTTGTGTGCTAATGCTTGTCTATCGTAAGCGGTGCTTATGGTGCACTTAAATGCATGATTTGTACTTGCTAAGCATTATGACCAATCTATTTCTTTTTTTCTTGTTAATATATTAATTGCCTATAAATTTAGGCATTGCTTCTAGAGTTGGAAAGCCCCTACCTTAAGAAAGAAAGAAGAAAGATGAAAAAGGAAATACAAGAAAATAAGAGAAGTAAAAAGAAAGAAGAGAGGAAGCTTTTCATTAACAAAAGTATAACCTGGGTCTGTTGAAGAGGAATTAAATAAACTTATGGGTATCAAAAGTAACAGTCTTCAGAATGACCGGGCTTATGATTCTTCATATTCAATACGAAGTTACCAATATAATCAGGCAAACATATTTTAGCTAGTGTATTTCCACTGTTGCACTATATAATTGATGCTTTTACTTAATGTAAGTAGGTACTACTTTGACCTGATACACTACCTCTAGAAAGTAATTTTGACTGCTGTTAAGACTGATGGTAGTATGACACACTAAATAATGAGAAAAGTGTTATTTCAAGTGGATTAGCTTCCTATTTCTTACATCACAAGTGACTCAGTGGCCATTAGCAAGTGTCATAGCTTTTCTACACTCTTACTTTCCTTGTTCGTATAATCTGACCGTAATACCTGCCTATGGCTTGAGAATACTGTAAAAAATTAAGTATCTTAATGCTTCTACAGTGTTTTGACATTGTACAGCATTAAAGTTAAAATACATTATCATTCTAACTGCTGTTACACAATTACCACTGCTTTTCTGAAAGGTGGCTTTGATTCAAGGATCTGAGAAAGCTAGGAAATAGGTCAGTGTTAGTTTATTCCTCTTTACAATCAGAGTGTGGTTATTTGCATTGTTCTCAGTTGGCTTAGTCACCAGCTTCCGTGCTTATGGCCTTGCTGTGGTTTGTTGCAGGGCTGAGGCTTCTCTCAGAACATTGTGCTTCCAGGAATTTTTTTTGTAATTTCACCTGGGGAGCAGATGTCCTCAAAATCAATGTCTTAACATGTATCTGTCTGCACAGTATATTTCAATTAGCAAGCATTTGTCCACAATCTATAGTAGCTTAATTGTCAGTTTTTACTGGGAAGTATTTCATAGCTTGTTGTATTTCCTTTTTGTGTGATTTAGGTTACCACGGTCTTTACTGTGAAGAAGAATATAATGAATGCCTTTCTGCACCCTGCCAGAATGGAGCCACCTGCAGAGACCTTGTCAATAGCTATGAATGTGTGTGCCTTGCTGAATATGAAGGTAGGATGGGTTTTGCCTCTTGTTTTTTGAATTGTTCTATGTATCTTTTTATGGTAGGTTCTGTTACAAACAGACTGAGCAGAAATAAATCCCATATTTAAAATGAACAGAAACAAACTTCAGTGTAGATCCTGATCCCATAATCTTTATTCAAACGAGTAGTTCAGATTTAGCTGGTCTGTGAGAAATGTATGTCCTTGTCTGGGGACAAATGGCTTCTCTCTGGTCTTCTTAGGTACACTTTATTCTGGTATTTTTAAGATATGTTAGAAATTGATGGGTTTTTAAAAGAAAACACAACTGGTAAATAAAATTTTTAATCAGTTATTGCTAGGAGCCATTACATGGAGGGCTTTCCAAATGATTTTTTAATTTGCTTTATTCAGTTAAGTGAGTTAAAAACATAGTAATAAAAGATTATTATTTGAAACAGATTAGCACAGAGGAGTAAAAATGAAAATTTTATGTTGATTGTTCATTTAGAAGACCCTAAAGCCCAGAGACAGTAGTAGGTCTGTCACTGCCTTCCTATGTTGACAGCAGCTGTTCCTAAATATGTTTGAGTGGAATTGGTCTTCGACGTTTCTTAAGTAATTTATAAAATAGAGCAGAAAAGTATGTGTTTTGCTATACAAAATCTTTTATCTTGCAGTAGATTTCAGCTTTACACAGAGTCGCACATATCAGCTCTCTGTGACATATTCCCCTGTGGAGGGCTAAAATGGTAGTTTTTTGTGTATTCTGTTTTGAACCATGCTGTGAGAACATTTTGAATGTAGTTTTGTGTGGTGTTACTATTAAAATATATATATTTTACATAGAATTACTATGTTTTAAGAAACGTTACCCCAACATTTTCTGATTAAGTGTGTCAATCCTTATCTGCATTGATAAGTAACACTCACATAACAGCTGCTTGAGGTTAAATATGTATTTCATGCTGGTGATTGCACTGCTTTTTGACAACAAATACAGAATTCCTCACTTTAAAGGCTTAGTGAGGAAATGACCCTCAGCTTTTCAAGACAGTTTAAAGAGCACTTAACCATAATGTTATGACTTCATGTTCTGTTCTCCACTGACCTGTACATGCAGCTGAAAGCGCTGTGTGCGCAGCACATTTTGCTTCAGATGAAACCAGGGGACCTGGTCCTGTTAGTGGCTTTTGTTGATTGCTGAACTTCCTTCATTCCCATACCTAAGGTTTTCAGTGACGCTAATGAATAGTGCTGAGGTACCCATGGCTGTGTGGGCCATTAAAGCCTCAATTTCACCATCACCAACCCAGACTTCCCTGTCTGCAGTCTCTCCTTCTGCCTCCATACTCCCTGCCTTCCTGCCTCTGGTCTCCTGGCTGGCACATAGGCAAGAGGTTTTATCACTGGTGTGGACTGAGGTGTGTGCCAGCGTGTACCTGGGGGCTTCTGGCCCTGCTGCCTTCTGCTGCTTAGCTGCAGGATGCTCAGACTAGAGTGCTCTGCCTTTTTGCTGATGGCAGAGTGAACAAATTATTTCAGCAGGTCTGTAGCAAGTGAGTATGTGTGTGTGTACGTGTATATAAATTTAAAAATATATTTAAAATAAGTTGCTTTTATATATTTTTTAATTATCACTATTAACTTGAGGTGATTGTTTTTGTATAACTCGTAAGTTTGCATTGCTGTCCATAACTGTAGTGCTGAACAATAGCAAACTAAGTTCATTCCTTTTAATTGTTCCTTCATTAAATAAATTTGCATTTGTACATACATCTGATATATTATGTGTCCAATTTATTCCTTTTTTTTTGTATTGATTTTTCTTTCTCATGTTCTTTTCTCTAAAGACTCTTATATTCTCACTAATTGTAGCACTGTATGTTTCCATGTCTCAAACTCTCCAAATTCAGATTCCCAAACTGCCCAATTCCAGAGCAACACAATTGTTATTCATGCAAGAGGCTGTAAAGGAGTAAGGCAGGATCAGCTGCATGTCCACTTTTCACGTGTATTTCCCTGACCTCTTCAAGTCCTTCATCATTGTAGGTTCTGTAATCTTCACAACCAACATAATTCCTTTGCTATCATTCACTACCCAATGATTAGAAACAGTTTCCTGATGCCCAAGCTGTACTGCAGTTTTTATACATTATAAACAATATGAGTTTATGCTTCTATTGATTATGCATCTTCACAGTTTGCAGGGCAGTGAGGATTTAGACACATGAACCACCTTTAAAATGAAAGATGTGTTTGTAATTTTTAAGTGTTATTGCATGCAAGCATTTAGAAGCCTGTCCTGCTCTTCAGTTTGTTGAAATTCTTGTAAAAAGTATCAGAATGGGAAAACTTTAACTTGGTATTTTAGCGAAGCGGTTGCTTTGGATTTGTTCCCAAGCAAAGAATGGTAATAAGACCTAGATTTAGACTTAAAACTTACATTAATGGATAAATTTAAGCAAGTATATTAAATGCAAGGTAATTTCATTCTAGTAGATACATTATAAAAAAAGTTCCACCAATCATTCATTATTCACATATGTAGATTTATTTTTTTCGTGTTTCAGTGCCATCCATGCACTGATTAGATCATTCATATATTGATCTGCTGTGCTTTGTCTTCCGTATGCCGGAGATGTCTTGTGCTGTCTTCTACAAGGCAAAGCTGCTGTATTCACATAGCCTACGCCTGAAAATGAGTGATCAAAAGCAGTGGCATGAAGCTGAGCAACCCAATTATTTACTTTTAGCTATACATTTGAGTAAATTAATTTCTCTTTTTATTTCCTTAGTTATACTTGACAGTTTCCTGTGAAAGTCAATGAGAAGCATTGGAATGTTTATGTATATTATTAAATAAGTTATTACATTAAATTCTTGCTGAATTTACTTGTTTGCATTTTAATGAAGAATTTTAGATAGCTGATCAGATTATGCTTTACTACACTATTGTTTTTTCATAGAAACTCCAGCAGTTCTTGTTAGCAGAAATTGCACTACCACTCTGGTCCCAAAGCCTCAGTGAGTGGGAAGAGCAGAGGGAAGGGATGTGTGTGAAAGTTTAGCCACCATAAAATATATGGCTTTCGTCTTATGGGCATTAGCCTAGTAGGACAGGTTTGGAGGCTGCACATCATTGCACTCATCCAGGTGACGGTAAGTTATTGCGTGTACTGATTTCATGCTGTCAGTATAGGTCATCTTAATGGCAATTACTGATTTTACTTTTTCAGGAAGGCACTGTGAATTGTACAAAGATCCTTGTGTTAACATCAACTGTCAGAATGGTGGCACATGTGACAGTGAAGGTCTAAATGCTACATGTATTTGTGCACCTGGATATGCAGGCAAGTAATCTGTACATCACACAGAACATCTAGTTGTCAGTGTTCACTGTGTCCAAAAGACAAATACCAAGTATGACTGTCTCTCTACCAGGAGACAAATTAATTTGGACTTTGCTGAGTTGTAATCTGTCTAGTGAGAATGAAAAGTTCTTGATCTTATTTGCAACTGCTTTGAACTTTAAAAATTTTGCAGCAAAAAAAGCCTGTTACTGAAGAGAATTCACTAAGCTAACAGCTATTTAACATGCCTTATGACCTTACTGCTTGAGACTAGATTGCATTTTAAAAATAGCATTTTGAAGACTTCCAGGTAAGCCAATATACTAATTGGACTCTGTTGAAACTGGAAAATGTTTTAATATTGACCTTAGTTACTGCGAGCTGAAGAGACAACTCATTCCCTTACCTTAGTACACAATTGCTAAAAGCCCTAAAGTGCTTGTTATGAATCAATTTGCACTAAAGTAACAGTAAGCAGCCCATTTAATCCTTTGGCCTTGCATTTAAACTGACATGATTGGTGTAATCCAAATATCTGCTGTCAAGATAATTTGCAACCTGATGCTCTGTTAGTCATGTAAGGTAATATCCAATGTGATAGTAATAGATAAACCCATCCATAGCTTCAAATGGTGCTTTTTGATCTGTGCTAATTAAAGGGCATTTTTCTGGAAAATATTTAGCTTTGCATTGTACGATGGCTGTTTCTCAGAGACACTGATCATCTGCATTATTGCATAGCACTTCGGAATATACATGATAGATTGTTATACCACATTTTCTTGGGATGGAATTTATGTTTAAAGAAATGAGACACACGTAAATTGGGTGAATTTAGTCACATCAATTAGCCTTCAGACTTTGTTTTTACGGGGTTGAATAAGGATAATATTTCCTTCTTGGAGGCTATGTGAGACTTATTTCTTCACACAGTTATAGAATTCTTTTGCTGTTCTGAGAATAAAGATGCTATTGAGCTATAAGGTGTTTTGCAGATAGAGAGAAATTTAATGACTGATGATGTACCTGCTACATGAGGCGCTCACTATATAGAAATTTTGGTTTGTGGTTGTGGTTTTGTTTTGTTTTATTTTTCTGATATAAGGTGAAGAATGTGAAATTGATGTAAATGACTGTGACAGCAACCCATGTCACCATGCGGGAACTTGCATAGATCAGCCTGGTGGTTACACCTGCCATTGTCCACATGGATGGGTTGGTGCAAACTGCGAAATACGTAAGTTTTGTAGTTTTCTAAAAATTTCTAAAAATTATACATTATAATAAATAAATTTATATTTGAATCTAAATACCTATCTGCACAAATACTCTGAATCATCTGTAAATTATCGAAATTCTGTTAAATGCCATATTTTTTTAGGCCATAACATTTCAAAAGTAGCTATGAAAGTTAGAAAATTCTGTTTCTGGGCACCCTACTTTGAGATGTGTTGGACCGTATTGTCAGAGATGCTGTCTCACAGCTGGGACTGGGCAGTTTACCTTCTAATTGCACTTATGCTTCAGAGCTTACTTTCATACTTACCTTGGGTAAAGCATGCTTCCATAGCACTATAAGCATCATCCTAACATACTTGTATTGACTTCTGAGCACCTGCAGTTGTAGTAATGTTTCAGCAAAACAATTTTTAACTTGCTTACCTAAGGAAACAAGTCCTGTGTATTGTGCTGTGACTTGTGTGTGCATGCATTTACCAACTTCTTCAGCCATAACTGTTCCAACCATAGGCCAATTTCAACTACATTTGTTTGAAAGGTAAAGGTCTCCAAAACAAAGTATTTCCTAAGCATTTAGTAAGACTTAGAGAGGTTCCATTGGTGGGTCTAGTGAAGGAACAGCTTCGGGGTGATCTCACTTCTTAGTATAGAGAGAAGCTTCAGTGTAATTGCACCCTTATGGACAAGTCAAGAGTTCATGAGAAGAAGAAAGTATGAAGCCCAACTGTAGAAAATTAAACCAGAAATTGGACTTTATTGGTTCTGCTGCTCACGGAGCTGCTTTGTGTTTCCCTGATGTCTTCTTCTCGGGCTACAGATGTTCTCTTTACTAGGGAGTTTAGCTGTATTTTTAACTGCTTGAATGCTCAGATACTGTGGTCATAGATTCCCTCAAGATACTATACAGATACACTAGTTTGTGTGAGGGGATTTACACCACTTAGCACAGCTAATGTTGCAGGGATAGGAGATAGATTAAAAAATAAAGAGAAGGGACTCAGAGAGCTCCTGTTGAACATTCATGAGAAAATATCTACACAAAGGCTGGGAAAAAATGTTTTCTATGTCTCATTTACACAAGGAGCATGTATTCTCTTTTTTACTCTCTTTTACTGAAATGCTTCTAAAACATACCGACTACTTTTTAAGATTATTTCTGTTCTTGATGTTAGTCTTTACTTTAACCCAGAAGACAACTCTGTTCACACCTTGACTGACACAAAGATTTTATATTGACAGCTTTATGATCTCATCTCACTGTAATTGTTGATTGTGAATTCAGTTTCAGTGCTTTCTGTTGAAAGTAAAGACTGCAGAAGAGCATTGCTAGCTGGTCCAGAGATGGTGATAGCGGTGCTTTTTTGTTGTCTCTGTGAATGGCATACACATTTCCCCATGTGCTACAGACAACTGTGGTGTTGGGACCACAATGTTGTGAGCTATCTGTATATCATATTGCTCATGCTAAAAGATGCTCAGGTGGGTTTTTACTGACAAGGCTTGTTATTATACCTGAAACATGCACATTCAAGTTGATCAGCACGGCAGTGTAATTCTGCCTGCCTTAGCTAATAAGTAACGGACTGACAGACAGATGAGTGTAGTTTTTGGAGAAAGCAATAATAGTCCTGGAAACATACTTACTGGAACACCTTGATGGAGTGACAATTACATTTCTGTTATGTTATGGAAAGAATAGATACCAAGGGGAAACAGACGGGCTTGCACCCTTTCTGAGTCCTGCAGATGTACTATATGAAATCAGTTATGCTTGTTCTGTAGTCATCCTTTGCTTGTCATGCTCTAGTCGCTAAGAGTCAGATACATAGTGAGGTGCATATAAACACATGGGAAAATGGGAGAGGCAGAATACAAGGTAGAAAGAGCCTTTTCTACTGTGCAGCTACTCAATTATTCCTGCTTCCCCCTGTGAGGGACACATACCCGTATCACTAGATATGACAGGTAGGTTCAAGCTTGCATCTGTGGCTGGTCAATATTAACTCCTTTCTGACCTCATTTGTAAGTGTACGAGTGGATAAAACTCTGCTTAAACTTTGTTCTCTTGAGCGAGGGCATTGTCTCCATTTGGTGCGTATTCCTCTACACATAGCGTATGTTTATAGCTGAACTTCAGTGGCCTTGCCTGCTGCTCAAGAACTTGGATTTTCTGCCCGTATTGCACACTTGCAAACTGTGTAAATTGAAATGATGTGAAGAAGCAACAGCATTTTGTTGTTGCTGTTTTAAGCCTTTTACTGACTGATTTGTTCTTGTGTTCTGTGACTGCTGTGACAGGAGACAGGGAGTTATTTGAGTGTTAACTGGCATTGATAACACTGCAAGGTGGATTCCCAGCCAGAAATATTAGACCTTTTCTTTCCATCTCAATATTTGGTGAAAAAGTCATATAGTATTGTTGATGGCAATTGTTCTTGATTGAAGAGGTTGAAACTACTGTATTTTTTATCCAACAAATGATGATAGCTAATAGAGTGTATACATGTAATAATAATAATAATATATGAGATATAAAAAAATGCAATCTAGAAAATTCTGGTTTGGATTGGTCTTGAAGGAATGAAAACAGGAAAAACAGATTTTTTGCATAGTCATATAAAAATACGTTTTGAAGAACAATTAGGTTTAAAATTTGAGGGTTACCAATAGTTTCTTCAATAAGTTTAACATCAGCAAATGCCTGATGTTCCCTTGCTATTAAAGTCACTTTGACACAGCATCAGTGTAAAATGATGTGTTGTTATGGGGCACCACGATACTTCACAATATTCAGATATAAGTATGGACTTGCAGCCTCTCTAACCAATGCAGTGGCTTATACACAAAGCTGTAGAAGTTTTCCTAAAGCACTTGGATTTTAACAGCTATATGAAGGATTATACAAATAGAGAGAGATTGAGTTTTGAAGAAATTACTTTGCAGAAAGGATTTAAAAGCATTTTGATTTGCAAATTATTTCTACAGAACTACTTATCCATGGGAAGATTTTTGTGCTCGCTGTCTTTCCCTCAGCTATGAGTTGACCAACTAATGTGAACCCAGTTCTAATCATATCTAGAAAGGCCATATCCAGCTCTTTTATAAATAGGTGCAGCATGTCGGATCTCACTGGACTTGAGTCAAATGGTGCACTGGATTTCTGTTCAGCTATAAAGATCTGCTTCTGTTCATCTTTTCATATCTCCTTGTCATGTTTATCATAGTTTCAGCAATTTGTACATCATGGTTAATATTGTATTGGAAATTAAATTTAAACACTGCATATTGGCTTCCTTTGTGTTGGACCATCCCTCTGCATGCTAGAAAGAGATATGATTAAGCCAGGCTTCAGGCTTCTCAAGAGGGGGACAAGCTGGTGTTCAGGAGTCATTTGACTAAACGAACCATGTTTTATCTTTTGTGATTTTCTGTTACTAGCCATGAAGGAGACTGTTGGTACATGGTCTTTTTTGTAGAACAACTCTCTATTTACTATTAGTAGTTCGTCCTTTTTTTTCACCAGCTGTTTTATCTGCTTGAAGTGGCTACCCTAACAGGATTTCAGGTCATCTTCTTGTCACACTGTCCTCTTTAATTTTTAAAGTGCTGCATACACAACCAACTAGGCAAGATGTATGTTGCCTCGATGAACTGTGGTATTTATTATATAATTTTATGGTCCTTACCAGTGTTAGCAATATGATTAAATCAGTCTTAATTATAAAGAGTATATTTTTCCTTTCAAAATTACATGTATTTGCATAAAAAGTTAATGGAGCATTCACTGTAAAAATGCTTACAAATGTATCATATGAATTCTCTAATGCCTGCTGGTTATTTGTTAACATCATTACCTTTGCCACTTTTGTAATTAGGAATGTAGTTACTAATGTAAGCCAAGCCGTGTGGTTACTTGAAAGCTAACATCACGAAGTATTTGTAGTACAGACTGTGTGGTGCACATTGCAGTCCAATTCTTCATTTTATGAGCATTACTATGACAACTGAGAATACTCTGATTTTCATCTTTCTAATCTTTGGAGTATAAGATGTTAATCTTCATATTTTTATCTGGTGTGGAAGAAAGGAGGACATTTCTCTCATCCTTATCATCCAGAGATGGAAGACATGGAGTCTAAATCAGAACTGTCTTGCCATATATCTGTGCACGTTAGATCTGAATTTGGCCTGATCTGACAGCCTGACAGAAACCACTGTGTGTGACGAATGTGCTGCAGAACAGAAATAGAAACCCATCCCAAACTGCATGGAGCACAGCTGGATTTGCTCCCTCATATCCCAGACTGGGGAGGCTGCAGAAACAGTACTTCAGAAACGTTATATCACTGGATGATTCAGGCTGGTCTCTGAAGAAGATAACACAAACAAGCAGTCCTGTAAACTCAGCTCACATTTGCAGATAAAAAGTCTAAGCAAGCCTGAGCTCAGAGATGCTCCAGGACAATCTTTAGTTCTGTAAACAGAGAGCAGCTGTTTCTTCAAACTCTGCCTGAGTGAATCCCACATGTTATAGCTTCGAACTTTCTCCCTATCTTCCTCTAAAATGGATTTTTTTCCTCTACTTCCATATTCACCGGTATTTCTACCACAGATGGAGATTATATCCACAGATGCCACTGAATTTATGATTTCAGCTCAGATGCTCAAATCAGTTAACACCATCATCAACAGCCTCGAGAGGTGGCTTCTAAAATACCTTAAATTGCCAAAGCATGTGCTTGATAACCCTGTTCCCAGACTGTTTGTGATTAAGTAAAGGGAGTTTCTAAAACAGTGCAAAGCAGAAGTCCATTCGAAAAAGGAACAGTCACCTGCTAGAAATAACTTTTGCAGAGTGTCAGATTTCTGTAGTCAGAGTGATTCAAGCCTGTTCCTGATTTGAAATAATTTATGAGACCATAGGCTTAAAAGCCTGCCAAAAATGAACCCTAGAGGGTAGTACAGGTTAATTAGAAATACTCTGACCTGTGCTAGGGAAAAACAGATCTGAGGACATGGGCAATTGATAGACAATCTGTTTGGCATTAAAAGACAACAGTTTGTGCATCAAGAATATTTATAAAGAAGGTCTGGAATACATAAATACAAGAAACCTCTTCCAGATTGTCTTTACTTTAAGTTCTGCTTTGAGACCTCTCAGAAATTATGCTTGAGAGAAGACTAGTGGGCTCAGTATTGTAGCACCTTATGAGATGACCTTTTTGTCCTTGAAATGCTGGTTTTGAAGTCTCTGCAGCCTGGTGGAGAGGGACATAACAAAAGCCTGTGTTTCAAATTAAAAACCAAGCCTGTCTAATACATATTAAATCACACATTTTAGTAGAAGAGTTCACTAGCTATTTAGAATCATCTGCACAGAGAATTGGTGGATTACTAGAAACCTACCTGCCTTTAGAGAGCATATAGTATATTATAACATAGTGCAAGAAACACTAGATGCCTTTCTATGATGGGGTACACAGGAGATCAAATTAGGTAAATGTTCCTATAAGACCTTAAAATCTACAAAAAAGATGGGTGAAGGATCAAGGTAGTGCTATTCAAATTCATTGCATGTTAGGCATGGTGACATATCCTTAGCGGAGCCTGGGAAGGGTCAAATTATATATCCCCCTTCAAAGGGGCTTCAAAAGCCTCCACAGAAATATTGAAAGTGAATACCATAAAAGAAAAAAATATAAAATACTAATTAATTGCAACCTTTTATTTCTTTTTGACAGATCTGCAGTGGAAGTCCGGGCATATGGCAGAGAGTCTAACAAATATGCCTCGTCACTCCCTCTACATTATAATTGGGGCTCTCTGCGTAGCATTTGTCCTGATGCTGATCATTCTGATTGTGGGAATATGTCGCATCAGCCGCATTGAATATCAAGGCTCTTCCAGGCCAGCCTATGAAGAATTTTACAACTGTAGAAGCATTGACAGTGAATTCAGTAATGCAATTGCTTCTATCCGACATGCCAGGTTTGTTCTGGGGATGTTAATTTAAAAGAAATCTGTTCTGATATGTAATTTCAGTCCATGCATAGTGCATCTAACTGCTGTTGACAGAGAATGGGCTACTTTGCTGTGAAAAGACAGCATCACCGGCATTGCTCCTTGTTCTTTTTTGATCCCTATTCGCTTCTCATATGAAGCATGATAATCCAGCACAACTCCTTGAAAAGAGAGGGAGTTTTTCTGAATTTATTTGGTGTAACTGGTGAAGAGGGACAGATGCAGCAGATCTTAGCCTGTAAGATCTTCTGTTTGGGATGTATGTACTCTTTAACTGATACACACAAGTAATTTGGTTAGATAGCAAAGACACGTTGATTTTTGTGACTAATTTACCAGATTATTTAGTGAGACTCTCTTCAAATCACTCATTTTTGTGCTCCTATTTGCCTCAAACAAACCAGGGCATTGAGTATTAGAATAATACAAAAGTAGGACTGGAAGGGATTCAAGAGCTCAAGTGTAAGCCATTACACTGATATAGCATTAATTATACCTAGCTCCCTGAAAACAAACAGTGTTTAAAAACTTCCAAAGGAGTTGAACAGAGTTAGAAAGGGCTTTCCTAAAATCCAACCTAGATTTTATTTGCTATGAATCAGGCTGCTTCTTTCTCACTGCTGTTCAGGTTGTCATGAAGAATAATTTATCACTGTGTATCAGGTGTCATCCCCTCCCTTCATTTTTATAATAAAAACAAACAAAGCAACCAACCTTTTTCTTTCCTAGTCTAATCCATTCGTTCACAATCTGCTCCCAGATTATGTCAGCTTCTTTATTGTCTCCCTGGGACATGCTCCAGATTGTCCTTCTCTTTTTTAAAGGGTGGTCCAAAACTGAAAATAGTTCTCCAGCTGAATGGTTACCGGTACCAAATTAACTGAGTAATCACCTCCTGTATCTTATTTATGGCATTCCTCTTCATACATCTGAAAATAAACGTGCTTGCTTTTTTTTAATTTACATTTCCCTAGTGACTGATGATTTATTTTTGTGACCTGTTAGACCTTTTCCTCACCCCAAGATTCTTTCTGCAATTTTGGTTCCTACCCAGTATTGTTTCTTCTGCATGTGACATCTCTCTTAGTAGGGTAGAACTTTCATTTTTGTTGTTTCTTCTTCCTATTTCTTAAATTTGTCAGGATTACTTCAAATTCTAACAAGAGTGTTTTTGTGTATTACCATTAAAATGCTTTTAAAAGAATGGAAAGAGGCACATTGCTGTGCGCTGACATGGGCAAATGCATGCATGTTGGTTGGTGGTTGCTGGTAATTAATTTTCCAAATACTCCAGTTCTGTTTCAGTGCAAATTAAACAGGTTAATTTGTGGCACTGCTGAAATTGTCAAAGTTATCAGAAATGGATGAGGAGTTCCCAGAGACTCAGTTAATCATATCACAGCTTTGGGCAGTAGCTCTTTACGCTGTTCCAACTAGATTTATAATAAAACAGTTGTTCATTGTCAAAATATATTATTCAGTAAATATTTTAAAAAGAAAGATGTGTATAGGTGATTTAACATAACAATAAAGTCAGTGTTCTTTTAAGTCTTCCCTTAAAGTCTCCTTTGCCACTTAGCCTTACATCTCTTCCAGTAGGAGCTCAGCATCTCTATGCCCTACACATCCTCAGAACTCCTCCTTCCTTTAATAGTGTGGAGAGGAGAGAGTTGCTTTACAGCCCATAGAAAGCTTTATAGTTTTTTATTATTTGGCCTTGTGAATGTCTTCTGTTGCGTACTACACATCTCCAAGGTTGGAGAGCAAGGTGCAAAATTATACTGTTAATCTTTCCAATTAAACACCTCCTTCCTACTACTGCAGCAGTGATGAAGGTGTCAATCCCATTCACCTACTGCTCACTGAAGGGGTACTTTGCACTCCCCAAGGAGTGGAACTGGTCTCCTGAGGAACAGTGTGAAACACCCGTTTCTTACTTATTTCTTAGAGCAAATTTGGCAGCTTTCTATCTAAGGGTACCAAGGAAAAATATACCAGCAAGGCAGAATCTTTTTAAGATGATTTTTTCACTGTCTTTTACAGTTTCACCGGCAGGTAATGGAAATGGTAAAAGATTTCCTCTATGAAACCTTTCAAATATTGGAAGCTGGGCTACTTCAGGTCTTTATTGCTGCTCTCTGCATTATGACAAGTGAATCTCTATTTATTACTGAAGGCATGAACTCAAGTTTCCATGAGGGTTAAATAGCCTCCAAAGAAGTTCTTAGACTGTGATATATTAATGATGATTTTTCAGATCCATATTATGCAGTTAAAAATTACATTATAGGAGTCTGTCAACAAAAGGTTTTCCTATCTTGGGAAAGGTGTTTCTACTTCATGCAAATGAAAATAAATGTTTTAATTCCACATAATTCCCTGTGCATCTCAGAGAATGGATGCCCTATAAAAATCCAAGATAGAGCTGAAGTCAGGTAATTCACAGAGGTTTATTATGAAGTTTATTGTTGTTTATTTTGGTTTTAGGAAGATATAGACCACTGCTTTGGTAATTTCTACCCTGGAAAAAGAGCACAACTTTTATAGTTATTTTTGCATAAACTCTTAAATCTGCATATTAAAAATACCAAGGTCTGAATTTTCAGAATTGCTGTATTTAAGAGACTGACTTACTTTCAAACAGTAGATTCTCAGCATTTTCTGAAAATCATTCCCTTTCCCAGTTGGATACTTAAACTTACTAGTAATTTGGGAAAATGGAGGCCCAAGGAAAAGTGAGTAGATTATTTTCTTTGAATGTGAGATTTATGTTAAAGTCAGTAGGTGACCAGGGACTGTGGATGGGTATGCCTTAAAAAAAATAATAAATTCTGATTTCTCTCTTTTCCATCTCTTGTTTAAACTTTATTTGTGGACTCCTTATACCAGTTGCTGTTTTTGAATAGAGTAGCAACTTGTGGTTTCTTACTTTTGCTTCTGGGGAAATTCTGAACTCTAGCCTATCCCACAGAAGTTGGAGGATAGGATTTCTTTGGGGTTCAGCTGTCCAGTGTTCTCAAAAGTCTTCTACTTGAGTGGAATTCTTGAGGTTAATGACTCTGGTTATGGTTAGCCATCTTGTGCAATGTCCTTCTAAGGAAGTGGAGGGGCAACCCCATTCCATATTTGCAGTCTCTGTCACACACACACACAGAGCTGCCTGTGCCAAGAAGAATTCCTACACTGAATACATATTGTCCCCAATATTGTCAAGGAACTCTTGGTGTCTCTTTGTCAAGTCACACAGGTCGCTCTTATTCAATGTTTCTTTGCAAAATGTATTTTCTAGTTCTCATGTTGTTTACTTGACATTGTGATGATCCCTCTGGCACTGGTAAGTATCTCTGATACACACATTGGAACACTATCATGGATGGACACGTCAATGCTAAATGTAGAGGCTGTAGAACTTCCTTAGTCCTACTGATAGACTCTGTTTACCAGTCTAAGCACATAATTGTTCATCAGACACACTATGGCATTAAAGCTAATGTTAAACTGATTATCCATTATGTCCCTCCAGTCTTTTTCCAGACTCAGTGCTTCCCAGGATTGAGATTTCCACACACAGTGTATACTCTTTGTTAGGTGAATGATCTTGCATTTGGTTTTACTGGAAGAAATCTTTATTGATTTGTTTGTATGTGCTTTCATTGTAAGCAGCTTATTAATTGAGCCGGTACACTGTAGCAGGGACCTGCATCTTTTCGCTATTTATTGTCCCTTGAATCGTTGTCTCTTGCAGATTGTATTGGTAATTGGTTTATGTTTTCTTTTACATCATCAATTAAATGATAAAATACCATCCATGTGCCATCCTACCAGATACACACCCATTGAACTAAGGCTTCCCATTCAACAATTCAGTTTTGAGACCTCTGAGGCTTGTGTTAACTCTGTTTAGTGTGATGAGCAGGGACCAGCTTCTGAACCGCCTGATCAAAGCAATGTGGTCTACCAGCTGGATGGCTCAGCCAGGCCACAAACAACTAGCACATGTGCTGTGGTCTTTTCTTGGTGTTTTCTGTTTAGGGGCCACCTGACCTCAACAACAGATTTTTGTACTGCTTTACTGTGTGCAACAAGCCATGTGTTCTCTACCTGTCAGAAGGGCAAAAATTGACTTAAATCACTGGAGGATGTTTATCATCATTTGTATCTATGCAAAGCTTGATTTCCTTTCAAGTCTTGAGAGTGATGGACAAAAAGGGTGATTCAGAATTCATTGCTGCCTCTAATTTAGTAAAATGGCATAACTCAATTCCTTCATTCAATTCTTGGAATTTTATCTCATTTACAGAAAGTCAGGTTTATCCATCATGACACTGATGAGTGAACATGGCCTGTCTGTATTTATTAAAGTAAACTATAGAAGAAAGCAGACATTTGTGCATGAAAAATGTTTTAGTGTGGCCTTACTGACAGCTGAGTATTTTGAAAAATGAAATTTCCACCATATAGATCACAATGTTTCCAGCCATTTTAGTTTTGTCAACAATTCTAGATCACTGAAGACAGACAAGAATTAAATTGGAACAGTCAGGAAGTTGCGTAAAAATCTTGGAAGAAAATCAAGTTAATTTTGGTTTGGTTTAAATATTATCCTCAAAATCTTGATTTTTCTAAATCTCACCTTCCAGCATGTGCAGTTTAAATTGGTATAGACTTAATATGGTACTAAGAAGGGAACTACATAAATAAGTCTTTCTGTTTCTGTGTTAATATTTTCTCTGTATCAGGTCCATAACAAAGCAGACTTCACCCTTTTTTGCCTCATTTTCCTGTGATCCTTTTTGTTATTTAAGCTCCTGCAATTGTAGTCAGAAGACTTTAACATTTTTTCTGCTTTCAAGTTGCATTTTTAGTACTATTTTTGGGTCTTAATGAATGGTCAGAAGGGTGATAGCCTGTCTATGCAGTGCAAAGGCACCTGAAGGCGTTCTAGATATTGCCAGCACTGGGGCCACAATCATACAGCCGCAGCGGTGCTCTGCACAGGCAGCCACAGCCTGTTGTTAGCAATGATGGTTGCCCAGGAGGAGTGTGCTGTTGGTGTGATTCTGTTGCTTGTGAACCTTTGCTAGATTATGTTTAGGTGACATTGCCATATCCTAACTACCATTAATTTTGCCAGTGTTGCAAATAGCGTGCAGCATGTTGGTAATTTAAATGTGCTTCTCAAGTGGGTGTCAGGTGAGCAAAGACTTCAAGTTCCTTTTTTAAATGCTTTGTCCACAGCTTGCAACTCAATTCAGTGCACAACTGTTGCATTTCCGGATGCAAATGTGACAGTTGTCTGTTGTTTTTTTATTTTTTGTAAATATACATGACCTGGCCTTAATGTTGGTTGTTAGAGCAGGCTCTACAATAGAATTCTGGCCTCACTAAAACTGTATCAGTTTCACTGTCGCTTTCCATAGTCTTTCCATATTCTGATACTGCTGAATTCTGCATCAGAATTCCTGTAGCCTTTGATATGGTATCTGTTTCTCATTTGCAAGAAGATTTTTTTTTTTTATTTGATAAATGTATTTCAAAAGTCACAGTTCAGATATTTAAACTTCTGTGCTTTTGGCATGTTGCAGTACAAGTTAGAATTTATCTAGACTCTCTGGCGTTGTTTCTGAGAGCATACAATAACTCAGTGGCTTGTTGCCATTAACTCGTTCATACTTCTGCTTGTCACCAAAAGCTTTCTTTTGTTTCCAGGTTTGGCAAGAAATCCCGACCTGCAATGTACGATGCAACCCCCATTGCTTATGAAGATTACAGCCCAGATGACAAACCTTTGGTTACACTGATTAAGACAAAAGATTTGTAATCTAGTGTATCTTTTTTGGATTATTTTTCAAAAGGATGGGCTACTAACATAATTTAAATATTTTTAAGAAGAAAGCATAAGTAATTTAAACCATTAGATGCTTCAGAATTTTCTGTAGAATATTTAAGAACCAATTTTCTGCAGCTTTTAGTTTGGAAAAATATTTTAAAACAGAATTTGTGAACTTCATTAATTACATTTTAATGTACCTTGAGCTCTATAAACTATAAGCTTAATGATAGTGTGTGCTTTTTTCTTGGTAGACACTATTACTAAACCCAGATGAGTTTCTTGTGGTTGTTACAGAACAGAAAACAATAATTAATGAGGAGTTCTTTATGACATGTCAGTGCCAGCTTTCTCAGTAGAGGTAGGAAAAATGTGAAGCATAATATGATATATATTATATCCATTAATTAAAAAAAAAATTAAAATGTTTGTGTTGTGAAAAAAGAAACTAGTAAAAATTATTATTCCTAATCTGAATGAATTAGCTTTTGCCTTATTCCATGCATGGATAGATAACCAATTTCTCTATTATTTCCTGAAAGTTGCTGAAACATACTCTTGAGTTAATGTTTGACATTTTTGTAATAGTATTCAGGCTAGGCCTTGTATAATAATTAAAGTGCCTCTTGAGGCAAAGTAAGGGCATGATCCTTTAAACATTGAAATCAATGAGAGAACTTCCATTGACTTCAGTGGGCATGGGACTGGATCCTACAATTGGACTGAATCTATATTTTTCTTTAAAGGTTAAAGTTTTTTATATTGTGAGTTAACTAAGCATATGGTTTGAGTTGTTTGTTTCCTAGAGGTTGTTGATGTACAGTATTGTTTCATGAAATATTGTGTATTTCTCACAGTGCTTCTTATTTAGGATCAGTGTGGGGTTTTTGTGTCTGTATTTGATTGCTTATGAGCTTCTTAAAATTCTTGCTTATTTCAGAAAATATTGAATAAATGTTATCAAGTGAAGATTGCAGCTGTTTCTTCTGTTTTTCTTCATTTGACAGTGCAATGTTGTCTATAAATTTGAAAGGACATGAGCATATAAATAATACCGAGAGAAGATATGCCAGATGTTAATTTGAAAAGGAAAAAATGGACTTTGTTAACAAGGTAATCTCTCAAAAGGGAGACAAATACAGGACTGGAGTAAAGATGCAGTCCTGCAGTCCAGGCCATATGAACTGCAACCTGTTCCTGAGTTGGATCTGACTGCAAATCCCAGATCTTAAGTTGTAGCAAGAGAAAGGTTTTGTCAGAGAACAACCTGTTTATGAGAGTAGGTTTGATCTGACTTTGTGTTTCAAAGAGCCTGCCATTGGGGAAGCTACGACTGCATGGTATATAGGGAAACTGCTGTAGCTGCCTATAGATCCTGCTGCATGGTGCTGTGCTGGGTCCAGGCAGCGCTGTTGTATTACAGGCTGATGAGCACTGAAGGGCTAAGCTCTGGTTGACCTCTTAATGTTGGGAAATCTTGGAATGCATCCAAAATCTTCACATTTCACATAAATAACTTTTCCAGGCAGAAAAAAGATGTTCCCAGGAAAACACAAACTTCTGATCACCTCTGTGTGAGGACAGCTGTTGTCTCAGGCAGTCCTTTCCCTTTCCTTGCTGCTGCTGACATCTCCAGACCCTGCATCAGCCATTAAAGACAAACATAATTAGGAACTGTAAAGATAAGAAAGCTGCCACTGGTTTTACTGTCTTGTTTAGGTGGGCAGAGTGCATCTGGTATATTACTTTTAATTTTGAATTCATTATTATTACTATATCTGGTTACAGTCATAGCAATGAAATTATTTTCTGCAACTTGCAAAATCAGTGCTGAAAAGAGGTAGACAAATTATTGTAAAGCAAGATGCTAGTGTTGCTAAAATGTAAATTTTATTGTGAGGTTGCATTCTGGTTCATAATTAAAAAAAAAAAAAAAAAGGAGAGTATAAGCAGCAGATATGGGCCAAATTTGAAATGTTGTAAAGGAAAGCAAATGAAAACATCTTTTATCAGAACTGTTAGCTGTTAAAGAGAAGCACTGCTCAAAGAGTCTCTTACTGTTTGCAATGGCTGGATGGTGAATATACAGGTTAGTAACACAATGCTGCATTTGAATTATAGAAATGCCAAATCCATCTCAGAAATCCAGAATACCTTTCCTGACATCTTATATCTGCTACCATGGGCTTTCAGTGACTTTGGCCCAAGACAATAATTACTAGCAAGAGGTCTAGAAAACTACATTCAAGCCTCTCTTTCATTCTTCAGGTAGTTTTCTATGACAAAAATTGTGTATTTGCATCTGGTGGCTGCCAGGCTAGTTGTCATTGGTACAGTTTGCTGCTGCTGCTTTACTCCAGGTGTAGGAACTTTTGTTTATGGTGATTTCCAAATGACTTCCAGGAATGTTTTAAGAACCCCTTAGAAATACGGGCCAGGAAGAAGCTATACCCTATGCCATTTTTTGTAACTTGTGTGGAACAGGGGCAAATACATTGGTATTATAATTGATTTGTTAATCTGATAGAAAGGTAATACACATTCTTCAGTTTTGGGCCTTTTCAGTCATAAAATATAGGTTTACGTTTGAAGAACTGCAAATCTATACAAAGTAAGGAAACAAGCAACTCTGCTGTTCTAGGGAACATACATATTCATAGTCCATATTTTACAAGAGAGACGTTGAAATGAGCAGCAGCCCTTCTGCATACAAATCATACCCTGGTAGAGATTCTTGACCATCATATATTTCTCTCAAGTGGCCGACCTGAAAGATAACTGATCTGTGAGGAGCTATTTTCCTGGCAGCCTGCAGCCTCAACTTCTGTAAATCATCCTGTGCTTCCTGTGAATTGTGCTTTGAAATTACTTTTGCTCCTTTCAATTTATTTTATTGAACTCTGATGGCATGTTATGCACACACTGTGCCTGTATCCGTGCACTTCTGAGATACTTGTGAGGCACTGCACTGCCTGCCAGAGGGAGCAGCTCTCAGACCTGGAGGGAACAAACCCATGCTGAGTTTTTATGCCAGCTCTGAAGCTGCTAGAACAAGTTGGTTACTGTCTTTATATGCCAGATCATGTTTTTTCTGAGGATATACATGAATGTGGACAAAAGACACTGGTTATTCCATATCCTTTTCTCAAACCAGAGTGGGTTTGTTCTGTGTAGGGAGGAAATACAGATCTATAGCCAAATACCACCTGTACCACCTGCTGTTGATATACTACATAGTTGTTTTTTTTTTTTGCTGTAAATCATGCGGATGCAGAAAGAGGTGACTGTACATGCTCTTCCCCCTGGCAATGGACTAACAGCCTCCATCTCTGCCTGCAGATGGGGACAAGGCTCTGGGATTGTCATTAACCTCCAGTACTTGTGCACTCACCAAGTTTGGCCTTTTTTCTTCCTCTTCCTTCTGGAAATAGGAGCCTCCTAGAGTGTTTTTCCCCTAGCATCACGGACAGCTAGTCCTGTGTGCTTCTCGGGATGGTGTGAAACTTGCAGTTACACACCACAGTGTTGTAATACATGTGCTAACAGGAAAATATCATGGTTTGCATGGATTCTGGCTGGAGTCCAAAATGATGAAGATGATGTCCCTGACCATGTGGTTAGGCTAATTGCAGTACGATATAAACATGAAGGCCCAAGGGAACAGTCGAGCACAACAGCTAGAAAACACATTTTGACTAAAACCGTAAAAAATATCCCCATTAAAACCTACAGATGCAACCCTGGCTTTAGCTGAGAAAAAATGAGCCCATTGCCACAGCTTCAGCCTCTCTTTGCATCTTGTCTCCAGGAGGTGCTTTGGGCATTTGCATGGTGCCACCTGTGTGGGCTCCAGAGGTGACATGTAGCCGAATCCTTGGGTCAGTTTTCAGTAGCAGGCCTTGTGCTTGGTAAGAGGCTAGATTTCTATGCTCCCTAAGCTCTAACAAACTTAATCTTCTTCCAAATACATGATAAAAAATGTTGTTGAGGGGTGCAGGTATCTTGTGAAGGAGGTGGGGTTTCCCTGCCAGTGAGGAGGGCAGTGCCCCCACCATGGGGGCTCACTGCAGTGTGCTGGGGTGCAGTGCGCTGCTCTGTGGGTGAGGGCACCTGGCTTTTCTGCTGCTGGAGATGGGGGCCAAGCGCAGAGCCATCAGTCTGCTTTGGGGGATCCATTTAAAAACCCCCTGATGGGTCCCTGGGCCGGGCGTGCAGTGACAGCCCGGGCAGGACAGGCGGCAGCAGAGGAGTGGGAGGTGGCACTGCCATTCCCTGGGTCCCTGCCCTCCTGCTATTCCAGGGAAGCAGACAGAGGACAGAAGGCCTGGGGATGTGGTCCTGACCTGGCTGGGCCCTGGGTAAGCGGCTGGTGCAAGCCCATGGGAGCTCTATTTGTTCTCAGTTTACCCTGTTTCTGGTAGCAATTAATCCAATGGTGGGCTCGGAGGGAGCCTAAGTGCTAGGGAGGGCTTAGGGGAGGCACAGGGGGTCTATGAGGAGTTGGAAGGAGACCTGGAGCACCTCCTGCCACAATTAACCCTGTGCATTGTAAGTCCAGGCTGGGTAACATCCTGTGCCAAAACCACCAGCCCAATTTTGCTGTTACTCCACTGCAAACACAGCCAACTGGTACACTGGTGTGAGGGAAAGGAGAACTGAGAAGAGATTTATGCTCAGTAAAGTGCATCTTCAAATGGCAAAAGTCTCTACGTGCTTAATCCCTTTGAAAACAATGAGAGTTTGAAGATGGTATTTGTGATGTTTGGGGGGAAACTGTTTTGGGTGTCTCTCTGCATCTAAAAATATATAAAAATCTGTCCGTAGGTGTATATAGCACTACAGCAAACATTGCTTGCTTCAGTGAAGCCTCCTGTAGTGAAACTTCAGTCACAGCATTTATGTCTTCATCCTATCTCAGCTTTATTTCTGGAAATGGCTTGGCTTTTCTCCATCAGGGCTTTGTTGAGAAATGCCTGAGCAGATATGGCATTAATTGTTTCTCTTTTGATAGCAATAGATACCTGATGAGGAATAAATTCAACTCTGAATATTATTCTCTGCTGTGGATAGCTCAAAGGAATTTAAACAGCCCCTCCTCACTTGTGTTGCCGGAGTTATGCTTACAGTGAAGCCCCTTCACGTGGCTAAATCCTTCTGTGTCCAAAATTTATCTGAGATTCCTTTCTTATTTTGCCCACAACCACTCAGCTTTTGCAGAGCAGACTGGCACACTGCATCAGACAGAGGTGTACTGCATCCTTACAGCTGAGCAAATCCAGCCCATCCTCCCTTCAGGTGCCTCCATGACCAGCTTTGGGAACCTCTTTTTCTTTCTTTGCTGCTATGTTTCCAAACTTCATGTGCTACCCAGTACTGTCTGGGCTGAAATCAGCTATTTGTGTGTTACTCTGCTCTCATATTCCTCTTCTCCTCTTCTTCCTGCTTGAACATGGGAGGCAGATGAAAACCAGTTTAATTCAGTAAAAGGTTTAGTCTCTCAGGCCATTCTCTGCTATGGATAGTTAAAATAGTGAGTGTTTTATCAAGAGCTAACTAGTTCAGACATGTTCCTAACATAAGAAATGGGAGCCTCAGCGCAGTCCAGTGTGTGCCCAAACCCTCCTCAAACCTGTTGGCTGTTGTGAGAAAGATGCGCCAGGTTATGGCTTTCAGGCACCTTTCATTTTATAACAAAAAAGTAGGTGTGAGGTATTGTTGGTTTGTTAAAACAGGTTTTATCTCTCAGGGTCTATTAACCCTGTGAAATGCTCTGCACAAGCAGATGAGCAGTGAGAGAAGGGCAGAGCACAGCTAGTGCTGAGTGAGACATACAGAGCCAATCTGCTTTCTCTCATCTTTGCAAATTTGTCCTCCATTCCCTGAGATTTCAGCTGAGTAACTGCCAGGCCACTGGAGTTGTGTGCGGTCAGGAGGTATGGCATAAGGCAAATTTGACTCTGAGCCACCTTTGTGTCTGTCTTAAATGTCTCATCAGGGAGATGGGACTGTATTGAAGCTGAAATCAGAGCAATCAGAATACTGCTGCTACCTGAAATATCTGGAGATTGTGGCAAAGATGGGCAGAGTGCAATGAGCTCTCAGCCCCCACCAGCTCCTTCTCAGTCTGACGAGCTGGTCACTGGACAGGGCTCACTCAGAAGTCGCCTTTGTACTTCTTGATTCTTTCCTCTCTGTTTGCACTGGAGGTGATCCCTCTTGTGTAATTTCTGTGCTGCAGAGCACCCTCTGTGGGAACCAGCATCTGAATCCTTTATACCCTTTCCCCCTGCATTGTATTTTGGAAGAGCTCCAATTAGGTGAAGGTGATTCTTTCTCATGGGAAGTGGGTCAACCAGTGAAAACAAACAGAACTTCAAAGTGGTTATGCCACATCCAGCCCCATCTGGGCTCAGTTGGGTTCATTCCTTCTACAGTGCAAAATGGATAACAAAAATGACCTCTCTGGAAAAGTCAGGTTTCTCTGTTATTATGAATTCCAGTTCCAAATCCTTATTGTGAGAAGTTTCTGATAAGATGGTTATTGTAAATAAGCTTCCCCTTTAGCAAAGAATAAATAATCAAATAGGCTTTGTTTGGTGAGATCTTTGTCAAAGGAATGTAAATAAATAAGCTAACTGAATAAACTTCTTTATCTGATGTGCTGAGCAGAAAAGGCAGCAAAGTTAATCATTTAGGAAAATAAGCTGGTCTGCTGTCCTTGCTTCAACAACAGAACAGGAAGAGTCTAAGGGAGACAATCTGCTCTAGCTTGCTGACTGACCCTGGACTTTTTGCTAGTGTCCCACAGACCAGGAGGCATCATGTTTATCAGTCTGGAAGCAATGCTATCTCCTCAAGGAGATGCCCCTCAGTCTAGATTTTTGATTTGTTTCTTTTCCTGTGGACTGGTCTAATTCCTTTCAGAGGTAGCACCTTGCAGCAGAACTGAGACCTCTTATGAAGCCAACAGTGACTTCTCTTCCACCTCCTAGGAGTAGTACACACACGGACAATAACCTGAATTCGCAGTGTTTTAAACTTTAGACTCCACTCATGTTTCCACATGAGCAAGTTTGTGTGCATATGCATGTGACCATACATGGATGTCAGTCCACCATTGCTCAAAGAAAAAAGAGTGTGACTGTTCTGGTCTTCACCACATTTTTATTGACTGACGTGGATTTGAACAAATCTGAAGGAAATCTGCCTGGAATCTGAGCCTATAAGCCAGATACAAGTTGTACAAGTTAACAACAATGTATGTAGCTACTGTGGAAAGAGAAAATAGCCTAATGCAATTTGGATTGTCTTGGCATGCAGCAGCTGTGATTATGATTAGTTTGTCGGCAGAAGACTTAGTTCTCACCCCCAATCATAATGATTTGAGGAGTGATCATTGCTGAAAGGTATCTCATTGTCTTCTGCTTTCTCCCTTTGCTTGTGCTGTATCTTTTGCTGTGCCACTCTAGGGCATTAGCATCCTATGGAGAAATTTAGCTGTTGGCACCACAGATGCAAGAAAAACAGATGAAAATTGGTCAATAAAGACCTCACAGCTGTGAATCTCTTTGGCAATCCAGACCAGGATGAACCTATGACACTCTCTTGACTCATCTATCTCTGTAAGTCTTTCATCAGTTAAATCTCTCCCTCCTCCCTTCCCATAAATGCTTTGGTTGATGAAAGACTGCATCCCATGTTGCATCAGGACAGCAATACCTCAGCATGACATTGCTCAACCGGGACTGTTTAGCGCCTAATTGATGAATTAATAGAGGTGGTGGTCTGTAGCCTGTGCAAATGCCCTTTTTTTGTCCTCGAGCCACGGCTTCGTATTGTTTCCTTGTTTCAAGGTCTCAGCATTTTGGCCTAGCTGCATTTTTGCCCCTTTTGGGGTGTTTGACATACAAAAATAAAGTCAAGATTGCTTGGAACTCTTCCTGAGAGGAAAGTATCTACAACTTCTAATAATAACAAAGATAGGACGTGTTTATGTCAAAATATCAGCACGAGATGCTTCTGATGACAGTCAAACCACATGGATCTGAACTGTGAATGTATCCATAAGGAAAAAAGAAGCATAAACTCCCTCCTCAGGAGGGTGGCTTGGGAGACTTCCAAGATTTGAGTAAAAGCCTTTGAAAACACAGCAGTGGCATTGCGAACGCTGTCCTACAGTCATAGTGGGATGAGAGCACAAGAGATTCACAGGTTCTCACCATGAATCTCCTACTATCAGCACAAATATATAACAAATAAAATCTTTTATTTTTATAAAAAAAATTTTTATAACAAATAAAATTTCAGACAGGTTAGAAAATATGATCAATGCCTTGTTGAATCTGGAAGAAACATTTATGACAGACCTTCACTGCCAACACTTGTACGCTCTTTGCTCAGTTTATCTACCTTTGGCAACCAGCAAGTTGTTAAAATACCATCAGGAAGGCTGCTTAAAAATAGGTGTCCCATCTGATGGCTTAGCCTACATTCTTGTATTGAAAGAATTGAAATCTAATAGAGTATTTACTTGCAATGTCTTTCTGGGAATTATGTCTTATGCCCTCAAGCCTATGAAACCAAGACATAGAATCTCTCAGTTCTTACTCCCTTTCACCTGCACGTTTGACCAGTACAACCTTCAAGATAATCCTTTGGTGATGAGTATTAGGGCAATTTCATGCATTATAAAGCTTAATTTACCCCAGCCACCTTCCAGAAGATTGTCTTTAGCTTGTCTTTGGAAAAAATAATGGCTCAGTTGTACAGTTTCTTCGGTCTCCTAGAAGTCACCTTATTTCCTATAGTGTATTGAGCCAGAGAGAGCACATATGACAGGTTCTGGTTCTGATTTTTTCTCCAAGAGAGCAGAGCAACACATGGATAGGTTACAGAGACCTGAAATCAGTATTAACTTGCTGAAAACTTTGTGTTTGTAGATCCTATTAGATGGCATTGATATTTATTCTACAGAGCAGCCTGTAGTTGTTTGACTCACTCCCATATTGCATCTGTCATGGGAAGAAGACGAGCAGGCAATAACTGTCATGATACAGATAATTTCTTTCAAGGATTTTGTACCTAAGATATGCTGTCCATAACATCTTGTGGTCTGTATGTGACACCAGTACCTCCTGTTAATTTAATTTGAACATATATTTCAGTTGTTTTCCCTTTGTATGGCATTTGCTAGAATGGTCTCTCAAAACAAAACTGGCAAAACGTCATGTAAATAAGAAAAGATCTGCCTTCACCATGCCTATTACACCATTCCACTTTCATCTTGCTGTGAATTTGAAATTGAGATTGTTCCACATCTGAAAGATGATGACTGGTTATTTTTATCTCCAGCACTTAGCATGCTGCTTCCCCTCTTTCCCCATGCCCTGTGTTCTCCTGCGTGTGATAAGGACAAAGCCTGGAGGAGATTTTTAAAGCACTGAAGTAGGTGCGGAGTTTATAGTTTTTCCTCCATCTTTCACCCATTTCATTTCCACAGAGAGAATATTTTACAATTCCATGGAGATGCCTTAATTCCTGATAGCTTTGAAGAGTTATTGTATTTTAATACGTGTGAGATTTAAAATAGGGTGGTAAGCTAGCAGTATTGACAGACACGGTGGGTTTAAATCAAAATGTCTCACAGCTGTCAATTACTTAGTAATCTATGGTGCTGAATTTTGAAAGATATAATTTGGAATAGATTATTGAATGGTAAATGTGGTGATGCTTTGATGACATTTTAATGTTTCATGCAATACAGTACAAAATTTCTGTACAAATTTGTTAATATTTTCTAATTCTGCTCCACTTCAGGGAACTTCATCTGCAGAGAAAAACAAAATCTCCCAACAAAACTGCTACCCTACCCTGGCAGTAGGCTGCCCCTACCCACGTTTTTTCAATTGTTTTTCAAGAAGCCCTGGTTTTGCATGAACAATATAGTCGTCTTCTCTTTTTCCATCTGGCAGCAGCTCTCAAGAAGGGAAGAAATTGCAGGCAGAGAAATAATATCAGACTTCAAATTAACAGTTAAATGTGCTCTTCATTCAAAAGCAACTCAGCCTTGAGATTTCTGAGCCTTCATTGTCTCTCTCTCTTTTTCGTTTACGTGTCGTCTCTGATTTACATCCCTCTTCTTCAAACTTCAGTGTCAGGGGTGATTTACTAGTGCAATTTTCTGCATAATATTCTGCAGCAGTAGCTGGCAAATCCCTTCCCTCAGCATGGGGATGTATTCCTCTTTGTTACACACCAGAGCGGCACACAACCCTTACATTTCTTTAAAAAGACAGTGCTTAATAAGGTTCTTGAAAGGAAAAATGTAAATCCCATCTCATAATAATCCACCTCATAATTACACAGAGATTTGTTATTTGTACAAAAACTGCTCTGGCTGCGTGGCATTGGCATTTTGTGTGATGGATCCATCAAGCACCTCTGACTGCTATGGGTCAGTCTGTTTAACCCATCTCCTGCTTTTAGCTTGAAACAACTTCCCACATGGCCCTGAGCAAAGCATGTGAGTCCAGCTGCATTGCTGTCCTGGGGCCTGCTCGTGCTGGAATGTAAGCATGAGCTTAATGAAGAACTTTTGAAGCTTGTTAATTTTCTATTACATATTTTTGCCTCTTCTAGGGTTGAAGATATTTATTCTTTGCATTGCAAAACTTGTAAATTCTTGTGTGAAATGTTGATGGCATCAGCCTTAAACCTTCAGTGAGGTCTCTGCACTCGCTCTGGTTCCCAAACATTAGAAGGGACTTTGAGACCCTCTAAATTAATGTACATAAGAGTGTGATTCTTGGGTTTCTCTGGATGATTTGTAAATCTGTATTCACAACCTCTGCAGGTATTTGCCAGCAAATCAATTCAGATCCACCCAGCAGCACATGTGTTAAAAATCTTCCCAATAATCAGTGCAGTGCCCAGGTCATGGACCAAGAAGGAGGCTGTCCACAGCCCACTTACCCAGCTGTCTTGTCTTAATTAGAACTTGGATGAATTTGAGCATGGTTTCATCCCTGAACTCTGCTCTGTTTCCTGTCTCACACACTTTATAATCTAGAAGCACTGCAGAGCAAGGAATATGTGTCCCTTGTCCTACAATTCTTTTATTTCTCTGCCCCTTTCTGTGCTTGAGATACTCAGATATTAGTGTTTTATCAGTACCAGTTGTTGATTGTGGAGGACAGTGAGTGCATTGATCAAATGGCACTGGTACCATTACACATCCTAATACATCCTCCGCCATGAACACCTCAGCTGCATAATGTGAAAACTACCTGGTTTTAGCTGTGAAAGAACCTTTGTATGCACAGGTGTTTCCAGGAGAATTTAGGTTGTTGTAACAGTGGCTCTTTACATCCCTGTACTCAAGTGGGGGAAGGAGAAGCATCTCCCAGATTGCCACATACTGACCAGTCTCCTCCTGCCTGTGAATAACCACTGGGTACATGTCACTGAAATAGGAAGTGTGGCTTCCAGTAAACTTCCTATTTTTACAGATAAACTTGAGTAGCTGGAAGTTGTGAAATCTAGATGAGAGATTGCCAAACCTTTTTCTTGCTATAGTAATGCTCTGCAAAAAAAAAAAAAAAAATTGGCTGTAGACTGTCAAAAGTCTTTTTTCCTTTTTTCCTGGTAAATTTTCTTGTTCCGAGGGAATATCCAGTGCATATAAAATTGCCTTAATATTTATTTATCACCTACGATTCTTCATTCCTTTTTATAATTCCAGTGTCTTCAGTGCTCTCTAAAACCAACTTATCTATATAGACATGATTGTCCTCTCTGTTGTTAAAAATCAGAAATAATTTAAATTACGTTCATGGAGTCTCATCTGTGCAACTCAGAAAAGAGTCATGGACAGGAGCTATGAGGATGCCATGGATTTAGCTTGGTGTAAAATTGGTGTAGAATGATTGTGATGTCTGTACAGATTTGCGGAGGTACATCACCAAGGGTTACGCACAAATAAAGACAACACAGTCAAAGGTGCACAGAGCTGACAGGGGTCTTAACAGGTCTTGTTTCAAGATTTTCTGGACCTAGGAGACAATGAAGATGCAAGTATCTGGCACGTGTCAGCCCGAAGATTTTATGCCAGTTGCTTTCTGCGGCTTACAAGAGTAATTGGTGTGTTAAGAGCTGGACTTCAGCTTCTTCGGGTATATTAACACAAGATTTGCCACTAGAGTCTGTCTGGGAAATGTGATTGTCCCTGCAAGCAGGTGTCACTTGCGCTGAGGTGGGAGCACTCCCTGGGAAGGCAAGGACTTCTCCCCCCGTCCCGTCTCGCTGGCCTTTCTTCTGCCCCCTGCATGTCATCACCGCCCCCCAGCCTCTCTGTCCTTTGGCTTCCTCAGGCTCAGCCTCGGGTTTTTCCCCTTTCTCATCCTTGCAGCCTCCCTCCTCCCAGTCCCACTTCTCTGCTGGGATCCCTCGGAGCACACCCTGTGCTCTCCCTGCGGTGCCCTGGGCTAGCTCAGCCTCACCCAGCTCCACAGCTGCACACTGGGGACTGCCACGGTCACTGCCTGTTCCTGCCCTGCCTGTGCCCTGTCCCCTCGCCTGCCTGGTGCCTCTGGGCTGCATCCACCTCCTCCTGCTTTCTGCAGGTGCTTTTCTCGCCGCCGCCGTGGCCCAGATTCAATGCCCTGAATTCCCCCAGTGCCTCCTGTGGCTGGCACGGGGCTGTGGGCATGGAGCCAGTAGGTTGCCTTCACCGGGGAGCTGCTGCAGCCACGGCCCCCCCGAGCCCCCTGCCTGCAGCACGGCCACTGCCAAAATCTGCAGAGTCGTCCTTTCTTTCCTGATACTGGATAAGGAAAAAAGGGGCATGGTGGATACTGATGTGAGCAGGTTCATAGCTCCGAAAGATTGACTTCGTGTTTGCTGGGAGGCTGATGCCCTGCTTCGCTTGCTCCCGATGGCTGCAATAGAGATGCTGCCTGGCAGAGGTGACAGGAATACTAAGAATAAAACTTGCTTTGCCCTTCAGTATCATATATTTTGTTCTGTGCAGAACTGTTGTGGCTTTTTAAATCCATGCAAGCCCTTTGCAGCAACCTCCCTTCTGCACTTGTTGCCCTACCATGGCTTTGGTGGTTTATTTTCACTGCACTAGTATGGTGCCCACATGAGGGAGAAGTGAGACCAAATACTTGCCTTCCTAAAGATGAAGCCAAAAGGTGAGAAGAAAAAGGGGATATCACATAAATATGGCCAAATAAGTCACTACCTGTGTATTGCATGCATTTTCTTAGTCCAGGCACCTTCAAAATCATCCTCCAAGTTATTTTCGGTCCAGGAAGAGAAGCATCTACCCTGGTACTTGGGGAAAGCAGTGGGGTAGTTATAGCTGAGGAGATAATCAGAAACGCAGCCTCTTTTGGCATCAACACAGGCCATTAAAGACACCTGGTTGCTATGGGAACCCCAGCAAGAGCTTCTCAAACAAATTGGAAATCAGGACTTCATTATACTCTGCAAGCCCATCCTGGATGGGTGGGAGAATATGGCGTATCCAAGCCTGAATTATCATCTCCCGTCCCTGGGATACTTACTGCTGCCTCAATTTCACAAATCATTAACACTGCATTGCTTCAGGTTTATAGCATCTCCTGATGCCATTCTAAAATACTTGCAAAGGGGATAATGAGCAGATGCACTGCAAGCAGAAGCAGCCTTGGCTGGACCGCCTTTGGTGGAAGCTGCACTCCTGTGTCTGCGCCAGCGTCCCAATGCACCTACATAATCAGAATGAAAATGAGTACCTAACAGTACTGCACTGCTGGGACCATATGGTAAGAAAATATGTAAATAAAATTTCCTTTCAATTTACCAAAACACAATACTGAAAGGAAACCAAAGACCTTTGGAGAGACATGGTCTGCATTTTGTCAGTATTTGAATGAAATATCTATGTTTTTGAATTGCTGCTACTTTAACAGCTACCATGCTTTAGGCAGTCCCAGGTAAGGAATACAGAGCCAGATCTTTAGATGCTGCTGTACCTACTAAAGGGGATATATCTGCCATTTAGGTGTCACTGTGATTTACGTTGCTTCACAATAGCCCCTGAACCCTGCAGAGGACTGAGTCCCTTCAAAATGCAAGTTTCCATGGTCAGCCTTTGCAAGTTTCCATGGTCAGTCTTTGCAAACTGGGAATGCTCTGATGCTGCCTCCAGCTACTGCTTGCCTGCATCCCACAGCCGGACACTAGAGGCTGGATGCTGGAAGCCCAGCCTGGCCATGACCTCCCCGAGCAATGCTCGTGCCGTAGCTCCCCCATGCCAAGTTTCCAAAGCACGCAGCCTGCCACGCGAGCTGGAAATCTCCAACTTGGGTTCTTCTCTGCCGTATTTATACCAGTTAGACATAAAGTTGAGATCATGCCATCCTATCTAGCTTTGCCTTCTGCAAGAGGTGAAGTTCTATGTAAGAATATATTTATTGTTAACTTGACTGTTAAAATATGAAAGTTGTCAAAGAAAACAGTTTGAATTACTTGGATACCATATTTTGCGTTGCTTTGGCACAAAACATTTTTCAGCAAGCTATCAGAAAATTCATACAATGTATCTGGTGTCCTTCATCCATGCAAGGATGCTGCATCTGCTAGGAGCAAGCTGACAACATGTTTAAGAGTAACAAGCATATTTAGATTTTGGAAGTATGTTATTAATTACAGCACTGTACAGAACATTACATTTGCTAATTTGACAAACTCTTACTCTGCAAAAGCAAACCCAAGGTAAACTGAATTCTTAAGAAAAAAAAAAAAAGTGTTTAATGACTTGTGTACTTGTGTACACTTTGTAAACTTGCATAATCAAAAAGAGGATCTTGGAAACAGGACTTGTGAAATCTGCACAATATTTGGGGAAGCAGCCTTTAAATAACTGAATGACTCCTCTAGTGACATTTCACTGAGAAGTAAGAGTGCTCCTAAAGCTAAATGGAGCTTGTGAAGTCAAATAATTCATTGGGATAAGCAATTAGACAATTTTAGTTAAATAAGAAGGCAATGTCTACAGATTTAAAAAAAAGGTTATTTTTGTTTTCAAATGCAGAGAAGCCAAGTTGCTATAAACACCTACATTAGGGTACAAAATGGTGCAAAAAGAAGACAAACTAAATAACTAGGAGCCATTAAAAGAGAGAAAATGTTCTGGAGTCATTGGAAACACTTCAGCTTTACTATGTGAATAGAAGTGAAATTGATCCTATTGCATCAAATGCTCTTTGAAATGAGAGAACTCCCCTGGTGCCAGTATTTCTGTCCTGCGACCACAGAAGTGACGGACACTGAGAGAAGTGGGACCAACCTGCTTAGTGTATTGCGGTCTTTGGAAAGAACTGTCTTAATATTAACTCATTGCAAGAAGAAAAACTCCAAAATTTGGCACAGTAAAAGGAAAATTGGTAGAAAAAATATCGGTATCTTCTTACAAGCACATTCTGAGACATGGGACATCCTGGAAATATGAATTCACAGTATTTATTTAAGCAAAAGCAAAAGATCTCTGGCTGGCTGTCAGCAGAACTTACCTAATGCAGAACAGCTTAGATACCCAATAAAAAATGATGCTTGGATTAAAATATTAGGAAGTCTAAGTAAAAATGACCTCATCTTAGTCAGACTGTGACATGAAGTCACTGGAATTTAATTGATCGTTTCCTGAGCTGGGCTCTGGCTGGTGCCCTGGCCACCCCAGCAGTGCCTGGTCCGGCTGAAAAGCAACTTCCCTGCAGCAGCCTTGCGGGGCAGGTCTGAAATGGGAAAAGCAGGGCTGGTTTTCCTGACATGCTATAACCCATGTGATGCTCGAGTATTCCTGGGGACTAAACCAACCCAAGTAGGGTGGCTCTGTAGCTGTCTTGTCCCTGCAGCGCTGCTCGCTGTCCCAGCTCACAGATTGCTTTGTAATCGACCAGTTAGATTTCAGAAATTCACATCTGAGCTGCTCCTCTCTACTTGTAACCGTAGTCCAACCTTTCGCTCATACAACCTCAGCCTGAAGCCTACAGCATTAATTTTCTCCATTTTCACATCCTTTTGGAAACTGAGTAAGCAACTGTTTCTGCTTGCTTGTTCTAATAGGCTGCCACCCATGCAGCAGTAAATGCAGATTCCACACCCCTCCGCCGCGCCAACTGTTTTAGTTTGTATAAAAGTCACGTAAACCAAGAGTGAGGCAGCCTCCAGCCATAGGGTTGGTCTCCTTCTGATAACTGCAGATCCTGAACTTCCTTTGTGTGCCGCTGCTGACGCCAGCCGGGGTTGTGCCTGCTCCTAGCTGGTTCCGGCAGCGATGGCGGGTGGGTGGATTCATCCCTAAGGGAAGGATCGATGAAACTGCTCCTGAGTTCACTGGAGGAAGAGCAAGGCTTTTAGAAAATGCCTCCCTTGCACAGGAATGTAAGCATCAGCTGGAAGAACCAGGAGGGTGGCAGGGACACAGTGTTTGCTTGGCAGACGGGAAGGGGGAGCTTATAGGGGGTCTGGGTCAGGAGCTGGTGCAGGGTTAGTGTCCCTTCCTGGAGAGGGGACGGTGATGCATCAGTAAGTGAAGCTGCAAGACCTGAACCACTTTAATTAGGCCGTCACTGCTAAGGGATGTACTGGTGTCTTCAGAAACAATTTAGACATTCTCATTCATTGAGGCCTCACTCTGACCAGGTGTAACCTCCCGCAGTGTGTCTCCAGGTGTTGGTCCCCGAGATCCCACAGTGGCTGTGTGGCCTCATCAGTGACAGTGTTTCTTCATAGGTGAATCTGATCTCATTGCAAACCCTGGATTTCTGGGAAGGTGACCCTAAATATTGCTTTTCTTTGCTGTTTAAAGTACCAACACTGAAATGATATTGCATTTGCCCCTCGGGATTGCACACCTGCAGCGGGTTTGGGAGCCTGGCTTGCAGGCTGTGAGGTGAGGTGCTCAGTGCTCGGGATCAGCAGGACATACACTGCTTTGGTTTTTTACCAAACCCTCCCGGCACCCAAGCACGAGGCACTGCCTGGGCAGCCGTGGGACAGCAGGGAGGGCCGGGGGGGGAGGCTTTTGTACTGGAAAAACATTCTTTGGTGCAGTTCAGGACCCTGCAGAGCCCTCCGTTTTCTGTGGCATTTCTGATCTCCGCTGAGAAGAGCAATGCCTGCGTGCACAACCCAGGAGCAGAGCGTGCACGTGTCCCTGTGAAGGCTAGGGCAGAGCCCTGGGAGAGCCCCATCCTGCTACCCCCCCTGCATCCCTCCGGGCCGGTTCGGGGCAGCCCAGGCCCAGTGCTCCTGGCACTTCTCTCTCCACTGCCTGTGGCAGCCAGGATGCCGCTCTGCCATGTCTTAAAATGTGGCCCAAGCACCAAAGTCATTTGAGTACCTCTAGAAGCTTTGCCTTTTACCTCCTAGATAGCAAAAGAGGGCTCAGGTCTGTTTTTTTGCCATTTACTGTGTAAAGGGATGTCCCGTGCCTGGTTAGGGCACTGTTAGGGGACAGCTCGCTTGGGACCAGCAGCAGCATCACCCCCCTGCCCCGCAGGTGCCACAGAGTGGATCCCTCTAAGGAGACAAAAACACCAAGTCAGATAATTGTGAGGGTGATGTGAACGTTACAATTCATATGTTATTTTAATGACGTTGACAATGCTTTTCTTTACATGCCTGTGTGGCTGCTGGAGCTGTGACTGGTGCTGCGGCCGCGGCTCG
>NW_010109261.1:132346-132973 GCF_000699245.1 Pterocles gutturalis
ACCTGTATCCCGGCAGGTCTGGGGGCGCAGGAGGGTGTGTGCGGTGGGTACAGCTGGGATGGGGACTGGAGGAGATGAGGTTTTAGACCTCTGTGTTTGGAAACAAATGTGTCGACTGCAAGAGCTATGCCTTAATCTGCTGCTCCCTACTCTACAAGGCTTAGAGGGTGGGAATGGACCTATTTCGGTGACTCCTGTGGCTCAGGGCTCACACAGAGCCGGGGGCGGGAGGAGCCCAAAGTGTGGCTGCGGCCTGGGCTGGGCTGGCCGCTGATGCGAAGGGCAAAGGGAAGGCCACTTGCTATAGCTTCAGCAGTGCTGGGGCAGCTCCCCACAGCGCTGTGCCCACACTCCTCCATCCACATCCCAAATGTAACATCAGAGGTTCCGGCTGGTTGTGGGGAAAGGTGGTTGAGACACTCCATGGGGTATTTTGCTGCCCCATAGCAGGAGGAGGGCAGATCCCAAAACCTGTCCTTGTACTGCTGGAGCTGTTGATGCCGGCGCTGTGAAACAGTTGAGTGTGGTCTTGACACTGGTGTGGTGCTGACCCCTCAGCCCCCCGGGGCTGACAGGACAGAAGGGGTCTTGGCCCCAGCCAGGGGCTCCCTGTGCTCCCTGCCCCTC
>NW_010109262.1:0-310 GCF_000699245.1 Pterocles gutturalis
CTCAGTGGCACTGCTTCTGGGTATGTGAGTGTCTACATGGCGTACATTTAGGGCTATATTTTCTTCCCAGGCAGCGATGCCCTGCCACAATGCAGCAGCCCAGATGGGTTTGCCCCTGCGCTGCAAATTGTTCTTCCACTGCTGGAGCCGCCCCCATAGGGCATTAACCACCATCCAGGAGTCAATGTAGAGGTAGAGTACTGGCCATTTTTCTCATTCAGCAATCTTTAGGGCTAATTGGATTGCTTTCACTTCTGCAAACTGACTTGATTCACCTTCTCCCTCAGTGGCTTCAATTAAACTGCGGATG
>NW_010109262.1:499-1509 GCF_000699245.1 Pterocles gutturalis
GATACCTGGACATTTGAGTTTTCCCAGTCAGGCTCTCTGAGTGATCAATGCTATCCACTTTCTCCATGTAGCACTGGCTGCATGATGTGTAGATGGGGTGTTTCCTTCGAACATCCAGTGTAACACAGGTAATCACGGTGCTAAGAGGAGACGTGCTTCTGTACCAACAACTTCTGAGGTGGCTCGAATCCCCTCATAGGCTGCTACTATCTCTTTTTCAGTCGGGGTGTGGTGGACTTCTGATCCTTAATACCGCCAGCTCCAAGACCCTAACGGTCAACCTCAGGTTTCTCCTGATGTTTTCTGCCAGAGGCTGCAGGTGAGACCATGCTCCCCAGCTGCAGTGTACAGTATGTTCTGCACAGCTGGTCCTGTCCGGACAGGCCCAAGAGCTACTGCACGAGCTATCTCCTGTTTGATGTTCTCAAAGGCTTGTTGTTGCTCAGGACTCGAAACAGTTCTTTCGAGTAACTTGATAGGGAGGGCTCACAAGCTGACTGTAACCTGGAATATGCATTCTCCAGAAGCCCACAAGGCCTAGGAAAGCTCGTGTTGCCTTCTTGTTAGCTGGTGGAGGCATAGCTGCTGTTTTGTTGACAACATCCGTGGGCACATGACGGCGTCCATCCTGCCATTTTATTCCCAAAAATTGAAACTCCTGTGCAGATCCCTTGACCTTGCTTTTCTATACAGCAAAACCAGCTCTCAGAAGAATCTGAATTATTCTTTCTCCCTTCTCAAACACTTCCTCTACTTTGTTGCCCCACATAATGATGTCGTCAATATATTGTAGATGTTCAGGGGCATCACCCTTCTCCAGTGCAGTCTGGATTAGTCCATGACAAATAGCGGCGCTGTGCTTCCTCCCCTGGGGCAGTCGTTGCAGGTTTACTGGACCCCCCTCCATGTGAAAGCAAACCGTGGCCAGTGCTCAGCTGCCAAAGGAATTGAGAAGAACTCATTGGCAATATTATTTATGGTATACCACTTAGCTTCCTTTGACTCTAGTT
>NW_010109263.1:0-10650 GCF_000699245.1 Pterocles gutturalis
TTTGCTATGCGGCCTCCTCACTGGCCTGAAGATCCTGAACTCCAGCATTTCATGGTCACTACAGCCAAGGCTGCCCTTGAGTTTCCCATTCCCCAACAGACTTGCTGGTGAGAACAAGGTCCAGCATAGCTCCTCTCCTCTTTGGCTCCTCTATCACTTGGAGGAGGAAGTTATCACCAACACGCTCCAGAAACCTCCTGGATTGCTTATGCCCTGCTGTGTTCTCTCTCCAACAGATATCGGGTGGCTTAAGTCCCCCATGACGGCCGGGGCTTGTGAACACGAGGCTGTGCCTATCTGCCTATAGAAGTTCTCATGCACTCACTCTTCCTGATCTGGTCGCCTGTAGCAGACCCCCACTTTTATGTCCCCCATCCCTGCCCTCCCTCATCCATCCTCCGGAGGAGCTCCATGCACTCCAGCTGGTCACTGACAGAGGGCAACACCTCCTCCTCATGTCCCCTGCCTGTCCTTCCCAAAGAGCCCGTATCCTTCCAGTCCAACCCTCCAGTCGTATGGTGGGTACAGCCCTGGGTGCAACACTCCAGTCTGAAGATGGGTGGCTGAAACCAGTTGCTCACAGCTGTGGCTGAGATGCTAACAGAGGGGAATTCCTTAGTTTTGGTAGTGTTCTTTCTCCACACTTTCTTGCATACCCTTGAAAAAAATAAAATGTCCTCATTGATCATCTGAAAAGAAGATTAATAACATTGAGGAAGGTGAAGAGATCTGAAGCAAGACAGAATTAAAAAAAAAAACCCCAATCTTATGAAACTGGTGACATTATATGGATGCGCAATGGTACTATTTTCATGTACTTAACCCTACACATCATCACTTCTTGACAGAACTGAGTATAAACCAGTTCTGTTGAATTTTTAAAAGCACATTAAAAAAGAGGAAACAAAGCCAGGAAACATCCTTCCCCAGCACTTATTGTTCTCAAATTTACAGTGATATACCAGATAAGCATTTTGGGTCACAGTTTAACTGTTACAGCTTTGAGGTCAACATGGTGGCACAGCTGCAAGAGCTATCTTCTCAAAGTAACCCAGTGACAAAAGCAGATCATCACCACAACAGACTGGTTAGGACCCTCCTGGCTCATCCCTAGCACTGAGGGAGCTCTGGTGAGATCTCTGCTCACTAGTTTCTGGAGCCCATCTGTAGCACTTCTCACCACAAAACAACATTTATGTGGCTTCTGCTGCCCCCATAAATCACTCTCTTATAGTGCATTCTGTAAGGTATCAGCCCCAGTAAACGCCAGTTCTGTTTTATGATACAAGAAGAAAAAAGTCTGTAATGATCTGCCTAATGAAAGTGTCTCATGAGAATGTACGTAACCCTCTCGTTGTCCCTCATTCCTCCACTGTTAAAAAGCAAGTATAATTTTCCCCTTGGAGGATAGCTGTGAAAACAAAATGCTCCAAGGTACCGCCCTGCTGAGACCTCTGTGCGTGCACAGGCAGCCAGGTGAGGAGATGGCAAGCAGGGCAGGTTGCAGGCATGAAGCAGGTTTCTAATTACTAATAGTACACGATGCTGTTCATAGAAGAGACAGATAAACATGCTAAATATCCTTGTTTGGCTGCAACTATTCATCCTGATTCATCCTCTCCGATTCAGAAGAACTGAGGCTTGAAATGCGCGTCTGTCTGTGGGTACTGTTGACGCTTGCTGAAAAGAATTTGTCAGACCCCATGTGTTTGCCCTCTTGGCCAAGCCACTGAACGGCTCCTTTAGTTCCCTAAATGCGGGCTTGTTTTGGAGCTAAGTGACACAAGTTTTGCTGTGGAAATCACATCCAGTTTTTGGCTTCTCATCAGAGCGTCAGTATTTGACTAAATTTTTCCACCTAGTGAGATGCTGTGGAGCATGCAAGCAGGATCTTGAACTTCGAACTATGCAAGATGAACAATGCTTAATTCAGACATCAAAAAGCAGATATGGGGGTGAGGGGAAGAGAGGAGACCCCGGAGGAGAGTGGAAAGTCAAGTAAGTTAGTAGGAGTGAATTTCCAGTATTAAGCTGTAGGGTTGTTGGCAGAGCACCTGGGGTAGGGTGGCCTTGCTGGAGTTTTGGTGATCCATTTGTCTCTCTGAGATTATCTTACCTTTTCTATACTACCTGCTTGTTCAAATCACAAAACGTAACCATATAACATTGTGCTGAAACTAAGTGCCAGACAGCTCTTAGTTTTGGGAGCTATTGGATCATCATAGATTATTTGTGTACAAAACTACGTATGTATACACACATTTACAAAACTATATAGCTGTGTATTTATCTTGCTGAAACTTGGGACTACATCCCAAACTGATAGGATACAGGATGTCTGATGTGTCTTGAAAAACGTGCTCAAGGAGAGCCAAAGGCTGAGCCAGCTAGGTTTAATTCTCATATACTACTTTATGATATTTTTCTTGTGTACATTTCTGCTTCAAGAGCAAAGGCAGCATCGGTTAATACCCCCTGAGATGTGCATTTTTGTAAGCCAAAGCTTACTGGAAAATGGATGGAGATTGAAACTACCACCATCAAACTTCCAGTGGCAAAATCTATAGCTTTGAGGTTTTTTTGGCAGGCCCCTATAAATTTGATTTTGCCTATTTTTTTTTTTTCCAGTCTAAACTTTCTTTGTAGAGTAACGCTTAGGCATCACCTCTCAGAGCATTTTGGCAGTGTACTTCTGGATGGTAATTTTTGCTCTAGTGTCTGGCTTTCCCCTAGCTCCAGCCCTAGCTTAGCACAGCAGCCCACCCCTGCCGGTCCTGAGCCTACTAGTGCACCCACCACCTCTCGAAGGTGAGCACAAGATCTCCATTAACACTGACCATTAAAACCTAGGTCTTAATCCTGGCTTTATCCTCTCCCACATCTTAGTCCACAAACCCTTTACTAGTTCAAATCATATCCTTGTAGCATACCAGCTCAATTTTAGTTTTTTTTTTTTTAGCAGTAGCTGATCGTAAGCTTGAGTGTGTATCATAAATTTAACTAGAAATTGGGAAAACTGAGACTTGAAAGCAGAATGCTAGGCCATATCCTAAAAAAGGGCTCCCAAAACATGCCCTCACACTCTGTTGAATCTCTCAGTGTAGAGTAAGTGTCACACAGACCATCCAGAACTAATACTGATTTCAAATGAATTGTTCTGTGATGCTCATGATTTCATCAAGACCGTTTTTGCCCCAAGATAAATTACTTGTACCATGTTAAAGGTTAATTTTTCCTCCTGAAATCAACCTGCAAACTGAATTAAGGGTATGGGGGCCTATAAATACCATGAATTAAATCCATTTTCTTATTTCTTCTTTGCCAATATGTGGTTATAGATAATATTTCTATTTATGACCCCAAAAATGTATTGTGTCTTGCTGTTTGATCTATATACTGTCATAAATGTTGCTGTGTACAAGAGATCTGATTTTAGGATCATGCAGCTGAAAACCTCTTGATACAGTGGAAAGGATGTCTAATATGGGGTAGTAGCTGAGATGAGACAATTAGATGATTTGGGTATTGGATAATATCTGCAGGTATCAAAATATTTATTATGTGAGGTAATCATGACAACAGTTCTTTGTCATTAAATCAGACTTTTTTTTGAAAATGAGTTTCAAGTTTATCTCTTCATTTCAGTGACAGTTAAAGTCATTTAGTGACTTTATAAAGGAATTTATTTGACAAGTGTGATGCAAAAGGTGCTGTTGGTGTATGAGAGAAAGGACGTAGGTTTGATCTCAGCCAGCAAGGCAATTTAAGGAGATGAAAGTTTCCAGCAATAGCTCTGATCCAGTCACCCATCAATCTCCCCGAGGGACGCGCATCCTCAGCATCTGTGTCCTTCAGTCCTCCCTCTTTGCCCTGCTGCAGACTCTGAGGGAGTCTCTCCCCCACCTTCTTTTTAAGGCACCTTCTGGCTCATTTCCTATTGAAAATCCATTTGCTCTGTGCTCAAAAGGAGCCTGTTTTTCTGCCCACTTCATCAGTGCCCTGCCTACCCTACCGATTCTATGGAGAAAATTAACTCTATCCCTGCCAGACCCAGGACAAATATAAAGCCTGTTCCTCTTGTTTTGTATTTGTTAACCTTCTCTAGTTGTTGCTTGTAATGCTGTTGGTCTCAGTGTGCAAATGTGAAGGTACAGGCATTCCTCGAAACATGTTCCTTCTCCACGTTACGTACGTCAGTGTTCACAGTTGATACAAGACTGGGAGGAGCAGGCTCTGAGCATGTCGCTGCTCTGCTGATCCACAGCTTCATCTGCAGCAGCATCTTTAATTCTGCTTAGAAGCAATTTCCCATTTAATGTTTTATTTTAGTATGGTTTTGGATAGGGAACCCTGAGCCTGATTTTTATTTTCGAGAAAGGAATGTTCCGGGAAGATTGGGTCCTTAAACTTCTCTTATTTCTCTGTGCTATTTCCCTTTGTGTGGCATTTTTTGTACAGCTACAGTTCTGTCACAGTCCTCAGCGCCCTTAGTTTTTGGCATGCCGGTGACCAAATTCAATGTGATTTTGCTTTTTTGCCAAATAATATTTGACTGTAATAAAGGTATGATTTTCAGCGTAGAAAGAAGTTGGTGTTGTTCACAGCCTCGTGTCGCAGGGAAGCCTGGTGTGGCGTATCGCAGCACACATCTCAGAGCTGGAGTTTATTCTAGGAGACATCCAAATGTAAAAGATTTACCCACCTCTCAGCTGACTGTAATTCTCGTGGGTGGCTTTCCAGTCGCAAATCTCTTTTGATCCTCTTTGCAATATTCTAATGCCTGGTGCTTGGTTAATCTACTTGCTGCACTGCTGCCGGGTGTTTTCAGGGCTGCGGCTGACGCATCCTCCCCAGCCTTCACGTTTTACTCCTGTTAGATATTGATAAAAAAATAAAGAAAAGAGGATTTGCATATAAATTAGGAATAGTTCTCCGGCTGGTATATTGCCTTATTAGCAAAAATGTAAGTAATATTTGTTATTTACTGTTTTCCCCTGCGCAGGGGGTAAGGATGGTCTCTGTTCACAACAGTTTTCACAGCTGCTCCTTCGGTTTTCCTTCGTGACAAACATGCAGCGCTGCTTTGGTGATTCAGTGCTCAGCTCCTGCATACACCACAGACGGAGCCATCGTTTAGAAAGGTTTCTTAGGAAAAAAAACCTAGTCATCGCTATGGCCCCAAGATAAGCCACAGACTTGAGGCCGGTGTTTGCAGTTCCCTGGGGAGCACAGTTTGCTCCTGTTAGCACAGAGCCCAGCGTTAGCCGAAATGGTCAACTTCCTCCCGCTGGAAGAGATGCCGCTGCTGTGGAAATATTGTCATCTTGAAGGAGAATTAATACTTTCAAGGGTCCCAGGGAGTCAACACTGCTCCCCGTGAGAGGACACCAAATCTGAAAAGCCCCAAGAACATTAGGAAAGCCTTAGGCTTTTATATCACAATCTTTGAGCTTTAGAGCAACCCAGGAGAGCCCGGTGTGGTGACACTACTTTATATCTGTCACTAGATACTTACTAAAGTCTTGAATTTTTACTAATTTGGGTTTTTTAGCTTGAAAACCATTCTTCTTTGAGTTCCACTTCTAGAGCATATGGTGTGTATAAATAAAATGAGGCTTTACATTACAAAAAAGTCTCAATTTTTTGAAAGGAAGGAAGGAAAGCTACACTTGTATCTGGTGTGACTAATAATCCAAACACCGGTTAATCCCATTCCTCCTCTTAGAGAATTAATGTTCTGTGTGGGGTCCTCTTTCAGCCCTAAAGTCTTTTTCCTCAACATCCTTGGGCCAGACTGCTCCTGTTTTTACCTCACTATATATAGGCTACAGTGAAAGGTCTTTTTGTATTGTACAAAAAATGGAACCTACGTTAGATAGCTGTGTTTTTCAGTGTTTAATATTTACTCTGTCTTATTAATGTTTCTTGATAAATCTGCTAAACAAAGGCATAAGATGGGAGCTGCACAAAACTGATGCAGAATGGACAAGAGGAGGTTTATTACAAACAGGCGTCAGGTCTCTGACTGAAAAGCAGAAATAAGAAAAGTGTTTTCAGGCCTGACCTCGCAGAAAGCTTCTATGGGCTTTCTCTGACTTAATGTTTTCTTGTAAACCTTGTCTTCTCTGTTCTACAAAACAAGCCATCGCATTTTCTGAATGGGGTCCTTTTAGCAGGATTCCAGTGAGATGCAGTATGGTGTAAGTTCTTCCTAAATATGAAAATATTACAGGTTTTATCAAACAACCAAAACCCATTTTGTGAATTAACTTTGTTTTAAAGGTTCATAAGGTTGCCCTAGACAGACTTCCACTTCAAACTTTCTATTAATTTCTGGATTAACAGCTACTGCACATTGAAACAAAAGCATCTAACAATTTATACATTCAATTGGCTAAAAATGTGGGCTGTATAGAAACATGTAATTTATTTTATAACCCCTCTCCTGGTGTCTTTTTTTTATTACTGACAAGTATAGTTGTTCCCTGGGAGAAAATAATTAACACCCACACATTTCATCTCATTTTATTTGGGCAGAGTGCCTCTGTAGTGTAACATATTGTTGTAATTAACTTTTTAGCACCTTTGTAAGTATCTAGACAAGTTCTAATTAAGTAATGTTGTTTCTTCCCAGAAAATTTTGCAAGTATGGTGGCTTAAATAGTTCCAAATGTCTTTGCGCAGGTGTTGGTGACTGGATGAAATGAATTACTGCAATTCAGCCCCCATCCACTGAAATACTGCAGCACACACTGAAGCGTAACTACATAAGTAAAACTGAGCATGTGCTTTGAGTTCTGCCGCTAAATAGAGCATTTCACCCATTTTTTGGAAAAAAAAAAACACGTGTCTTTCCCCAAATATCTCATTGCAATCATGATGAAGATGGATGATAACAGTCAGCTATTCTCACATAGTGAGAATAATCCTCAGGGATTTGTTGAAGTGCACAAAGCTCAGTGAATACACTGACGGTTCATGTTGGTTTTCTCCTCTGAGCTATGGCACATTCAAGTAACAACAACAGAATCAAATTAATAGTGGTGGGTTAAACATTATATTTTAAATATTCAGGATGACTTCATACAAGAAAGTGGAATTAGGGTTTACATTTATATTCTAAACTTAAAGTTAAAAGCTGTCAAACCCTTTTTTTGAGAGCAGGAGGATGGGATGTTCCAAAAATAATTGTGATCTAGAAATCAATGTTGTGCCCTAAGGTTTGGAGCAAATGTGCAATTGCTACTGTCATGTACTTTTGTAGTAACAGAGTTGAAAACTAGGGCAGCCCTGAGTGATTTCTGCAGCCCATGCCTGGGCAGACTCTAATCATACTTGTCCTTACTTTTAATCAACGTGGTTGCAGACATCCAGGAAATATTTTAATAAAGTAAGAGCTCTGAGAAAAGGCTTTGGTAAATCTCAGTTGTGCACAGAATACAAGAGCAATGCATAAGAAAACAAGAATTTGGGGGAAAAAAAGAGAGAGGAAAAATCCACAGCTGAGGAAAGGAACATATTTCCCATCAGCAAGGTTTTTGAAAATAGAGCATTTATTTAAGAGGTGGTTACTCAGCCTATAAAGCTGGTTGTTGCAGTGAAGTAGACCTACTTTGCATCGTGGTTTTGATTTTGAAACTCTACCAAAGTATCTTATTGCAAAGCAGCCAGAGCACCCCAGGTAAAACTTCAAGGCTTTTGGATTATTAGGAGATTCTACTTGATAAGAAAACTGGAGGTTTTTAGCTCTTCAGCCGCTATATTGATTCTTTTCAGACTGAGTAACATTTTCCAGCCAGTCCAATAAGTGGATTTCTGCACATAGAAATAGATTTTTGTAAAGTCACCACGTGACCGTGGGCATGCTGGGGGGAGCTGCTGGGGCAGAGAATACTTGTCACATCTTCCCTGCTTTAACTCTCCAGCTGAGTTGGAAATAGTAGTGCAGGAATGAGCATAGGATATTGTGGGTTTATGGGACATGGAGGAGGCATTGAAGGCTTGGAGGAGGGTTTGCAGCCCTGGAGAAGCTGTGACAGGTACTGGGGTGGACAGGAACGGTGAAATTGTATCAGGGGAGGGGAGAAACCAGATTGTATTCGGTCTGTCGCTCTTGGACAAACTGATTCAAAAATTGCAATGTCCCATTAGCTATCACCTAGTCTGGCAGCCAGTTACCCTTCCAGCAATGCCAATGCTAGCACCATTCGGTAACTGCCATGGTTCAGTTTCATAGAATCATGGAATCAGTGAGGATGGAAAAGACCTCAAGGATCATTAAGTCCAACCATCAACCCACCCCACCTAACTCACTAAACCATGTCCCTAAGCACCACATCCACACGTTTCTTGAACACCTCCAGGGATGGTGACTCCAGCACTTCCCGGGGCAGCCTGTTCCAGTGCCTGATCACTCTCTCAGTGAAGAAATTTTCCTCCTGTTGCAAATCTATTTATGCTGGGTACTCTGGGGACCCCCACGGCCTTGCTCCCTGTGAGACTGCTGCACCCCCGAGGCCTCTGTGCTGGGGATGGGGTGCCTCAGGTTTGGGCATTGCAGTTTTCAACATCCCAGCATCCATGTCTGGCCCCAGCCTTTCACACTGAAATGCTTTACGAGCTGAATATTTCATCGAGTGCCTGGGCTGTGCCTGGTGGCAGGCGTTTCAAATGGATGCTCCGCAGTTAAGAAGACCGAATGCTTTCCTTGAGCCAAATGTAATAAGCTGTCTTCCATGCTCCGCAGCTAATAAAATATTAAATATATTTTGGCACCCAGAAATCAATATTGGCTCATCCCCCTTGCTTTACACCACAGCGCTGCTGCTCAGACTGAGCCGTTTGTTGTCAGGTTGTGACATGGGGAGGTGAGCGGTGCTCAAGGGCCGTGCGGCTGGTGTCTGTTGGGATGTAACAACGTGATCAAACCGGGCGCTGCTGATGTACCTGCAGCCTGGGCTGTGCAGAGAAGCCGGCCTGGGAAACGGCTGCCCCACGGATCGAAGTTGCTTGGTGGGAACTGCACTCGCCTAAAAGCTGAAGTTAAAAGTGGAGCCTTGCGTTAGAAACCAGGCTAGAATAAAAAAGAGCACAGTAGCCATGAACTGCTACAAAGAGAATCATAATTTAGTTATTAAATTCTTCTGTAAACTGTTTGTATATAGTTTAAAATCACTGTTGCAATATTACTCCTGTGTTAATGCGAGGCAACCCTGCCTTTCCAGCCCCCTGTCTTGTTTTAATTCTCAGGGCTAGCTATGATTTTGTTTGATTCGCTCCTCCATGCCCCCAGAGGTGAACTAAAACAGTAAGAAAAACATCTGACCAAAATCTACCCAGGGCAGAGGGTCCCAAGTCAAAGCTCCTTGAAATCAAAGGATACTGTGCCACTGGCTTTGGGTCAAGCTCCTGAAACCCGCTTCTGCAAATGGTTGTGTACACGTGCTGAGCTCCCAAGGGGGTTGCTCCTGGCTGGAGTGTTTTTATTCACTGATGGACTGTTTGCAAGTGATGAGTGTAATATCGTGTGCTGTTGTCAAACAGTTACAGAAGCCGTAGGAAACAATCTTTTACATACGGAGCTGTTGGGTTTTGTTTGTGGAGGTGAACAGGGGTGGCTGCCTGCTCCCTGCCGCCCAATCTCTGGGCTCGGGAGCAGGGCTGGGGGTTTGCAAGGCACAGAGGGACACAGGATGCATTTTTCAGTGCCTATCTCACCCCTGGCACTCCCGGACCTGCACAGCCCCTGCGGGACTTGATAACAGCAGTACAACGAACAAACTGCGAGCTAGCAGCTCTATTTATAACAGCATTTTTCTTAACTAATATTACCAGTGTAGTGTTTTCTTTGGATTTGATAGCATTGCAATAAATTCCTCGGCTGGCCCCTGCCTAACTGGAAATACACTAGAAACCTACTTGATCATAAACCTGTTTAAATACAGGGGAAGCCTCAGCCACAGGTCAGCGCAGGGGTTTAACGCAGCCCCCCTGGCTTTTAGCCTCTTGCTGGAGGAGAACCAGGGCTTGGGGTGAGCCCTGTGTCCCAGAGCACAGAGCTCGTCACAGCTGGGGTGTCCTGCAGCCCCAGCCCGGCGTGAGCAGCCAGCCCCCCGGAGGTAACACCCGAGGTGTGCACTGTGCGCCTCGCAGTAGCTCTGATGTCAGACACCCCAAAGGCAGCAATGCTTTACCCGAGATGTCTGTTCAGAGCCTCTCTTGAAAAATGCTTTTCATTTTTAGCATGGCTTTTATTTTAGGAAAACTAAAAATGTTATTTTAGTTTGCTCAGCACCTTCATTCCAGAAGCTTTCTTTTGGGATGGGGACATTTTTTTAAAAAGCTTTGATACAATTGATGTTTTTGTGTGGCTGTACATGATGTGATGCCACCTGACAGGAAAAAAGAGGCGAAGCATCCCCCAGGCCTCCCCCTTTGCTGTTCCCCAGTGCTCCATCATCCCCAGCCTGCGCACGCTGGTGTTTTATCAATGGGCTGAGTCCAACATGCGATTTCCATCATCCCTACGCGCTTTTACATGTTAACTCCGTGCTTTAAAAATGCCTCCCCTCATTTGAAGGCCAATGAGAGGCGATGGGGAATTTTTTTTTTTCCTTTATTTTTTTTAAATTTTACATCGCAGGCCCCATG
>NW_010109264.1:0-15250 GCF_000699245.1 Pterocles gutturalis
TAATATTATATATATAACATATATTACATAGCAACAAAATCTCAGAACTGAGAAACATGAGCTGTAGGTTAATCAAAAAGTAGCTTGAACTTTTCTCCAGATGCATTTTGAACCTGATCTATTATTTTTTTTTTTTAAGTCTTTTTTGAACCAGAACTAAAACCAGGACTAAAAACTTATAACTAGCTATTGGTTCAAAGCAGTGGTTCACTGAAGGATGATGTGGTATGACAGATCATTTTGCATTTTCCTTGCCCTTTGCCCTTCATCTCTAAAGCCAACCACAAGTTAATTCAACAAGCTGAGACGTATTGATCTACTTATTAAATCATTATATGCCCGTGTTGAAACAACTTCAGCTGCAGCTGAAGCTGAATCAAGAGTTCATACCTAAATTTTGCAGGCTGCTATGGGAACATATTATCTTCTGCTCAACAAACACATAAAAAGTGAGAATGTGCAATGTTATTGTTATGCTTCTGTCAGATAAAAGGACTATCTAGATGTAGGATACTTAAAGAGCTCAGTTCTCCCTTCCCTTCCATTAATTGAACTCCCCTGACTTCCATGAATTTACATTAGTATAGATGTAAACTAAACTGGATCTATAATAATTTTAGCAGAGGGATTCATTGGTGACATGACAGATAGATTGGTGACAACAGGTCATGTCCCAGCTCATCCACTGGAAGCCATCTGTCTGACAGCCTGCATTGCTCATCATTATGTCTTCACCCTTAAAAACTCCAGCACTGAAGCATGCAAGTTTAGAGCCAAAACCAAAAACACTCCAGTCTTTGAGATACAGTGGAAAATGGTATAAGGAAATGCCAGATCATAAATGATAAAGCTAATTATTGTCTAACCTCTTCTTTTAAATCTTGGTTCTTGTGGTTGCTTTACTTGGAGACTACCTTATTTTGCACTAAAATGTTCCCAAAGTTCACTCATCAAGAGCTCCCTTTTTTTTCCTACTGTTAGCTGCATATGGGCTAAAGCTCAAGAATCTGGGTATTTATTTACATTTGTTAAGTGACAAAACAGCACAAATCTAATCTTACCTAATCTTAGCTCAGTACAAATTAAGATTTGCTTGCTGAAAACCCCTAAATTTTGCAAGCTACTGCAGAAACATATTTCCATCTTCTTGGCAAACCCACAAAAAATGAAAACTGGGCCATTGTTGGAGAATAGGAGGAGAATGCAAAGGTTGGGCTCCCTCATATTGCATCATTATGTATTAACCACAAGACAGATCCAGAGGAGACACAGATGTTTAAAACTGGCCTTTGGCAAAATTTGTCACACAAACCTAGAGCAGCAGTGCTGGCAATGACTGGTCAGTCCCCACTCATCCTGGGAGGATTACAGCCTATAGAGGGTGTCCAAAATTTCAAAACTGCCCTGGCTGACTGAAGTGTTGCATGTGTATGTGGGCAGCAGCAGCAGCAGTGCATTTTGGCCATGCTGAACACGTGCCAGAGAACACCCAATGTCCTGGAGCAGGGACTTCCCCCAAGCCGCATGAGCAGCCAGGGCTGGAAGTCCTCCTTGCACTGTTGCTGGCATCAGCTTGTGGGGTGGCCTTCCATGCTAAACATAACAGAGATGCTGCTTTCTTTAAAACCTGACCAAGTATTTCAGGTCCCGTATTGAGCTGGACCTTGTGTGACCACCCTCCTCATTGCCCTCACTGCCCACCTTCTCTGCCTGGTGCATATGAGAGATAAATTAACTGGGAGTGAATGCACAAGCAATCAAACTATCTGTCCAGTGATGGCAGAGACATGGCAGGGACACAGCAGCAGCGAAATGTCCCTGTCTACACCAAAAGCAAGGCAGAAGCTTTTGATGGGTCTTTGTTGCAAGACCAGGGTCACATCTACCTCTGTGGCTGGGAGTGTGCAAGAGACTGGGGACAAATCAACGTCATCCGATTTGCCATCTGCATGAAGTGATGTCTATATCTGAAGTGGCACCTCTATAAGCAAAGGAGAAAATAAGGCACTTCTAAGAAACAGATGATCTCATTTTATATGCTGCCATCTGCTTTGTCCCAATTCTCTCTCACTAGCTTTCACCATCCCTTTAGCTCTGCCTCGCAGGGTAGCCAGAGCTTCAAGGTTTCCCCACTTGCATATAGGGCCCAATATTGATCATGGTAAGAACACAAAATACATTTTGAAACAACCTTCTCACACTTGCTGCCCATTAGAAAGGTCCATTTATTGATTGGCAGCTTCCAGTGCCACCTACCCCACCATTCTTGTCATCCTACTTTACCCTTTGCAGTTTTTCATCTTGATGGATTTTGTCCCTTCTGCAAATGCTGATGTCTAGCAAGAGCCAGTTGTGTTTTGAGCAGTTGCTGGCAAACTGTTTTTCATCTTGTCAGGGCGTCTTTCATCACCCCCTTCCCAGATTATCCCTCCCCACCTTACATTTATGTTGCCTGTCTTGAGTAGTGTATTGGGTGAAACTGCAAAAAAAAGCTCTTGCCTTTGCCTGTTAAGCCCACCACATTTATTGAGGGTCACTTGTAAATGAGAAATGAGAAATGAGAGGGTTCTGGTGCTCTCTAAAGACCAAGGTACTGGCAGGTTGTTCCTGAGGCAGCCTGGAAAAATGTATATGTGCATGTGTATGAAGGGCTTGACATGTTGCTATCCCGATGTTGGCTCACTCTTCCACCTGGTAATTAATTTTAAGAGCCCAGTAAGGAATTGGCACAAAGCCCAAACAGAGCCTGTTTTCCTGGTCACCTAATACACTTGCCCCAATATCTGCTCTGCTCTCTGAACCCTCCCATGACCCTGTGCTGTGCATCCCCCTCCTCTGCCCCAGCCCTGGCAGTGGCTCCCACATAGCCAGCAACTCTGTGCAAAGTTTTGCCCCCATGTCCCTTTGACCCCACATCACCAGGCTCATCCCCACAGCTCCTGGGGCTCTGCACCCTCCACTGCAGGGCTGGCGAAGGGACAAGAGGGCAACCACAGTGTCACAGACAGCTGCTCCCCCTTCCAAGCTGAAGAAAGCATCTAAGAGGGTTTTCTCCTCTCTTTCTTCCCAAACAAGGTGATGAAGAGGAAGGGGACCAGTGAAGCCCACCTATGAGAGGACAGGGAGGAAGGCTGGACTTCTGAGGGGTCTCTGCTCTCTGTCTTCGCAGGAGCCTGTGCTTTCTGGCAGGAGAGGGTAGGGAGGCAGGAGGCTCAGGAGGAGAGCAGAGTGGCAGAAGGCTGAAGGAAGAGTCTTTCCTTTGCACTCTACGTGATCCTCAGAGCTATTTAAACTTTTTGTCTTCTCCTCTGTTGAGCACTGGCACAGTGTGGTCTTGGATCAGGGAGAAAAGGTGCCTTTTAGAGACATGGTTATGAATAGATGGAAAGAGCTGTGGTCTTCACCAAGGCAATGGTGTGGGGCTTGTATGCCCCATGGCAAGGGGTGGGGGATGTGGCCCCAGGGACCTTTCAGAGCCAGACCTACAGCCATGTTCCATCCCATACTGGCAGGGTGCTGACTTCAGTGGGGTGATGCCAGGGGCTAGAGCATCCCGTTGGTCCCTCACCACAACAAACATCTCTGTGCAGCCATCCTGAGCAGCTGCAGCCTGGAGCTGACATATCGAGTATGACAGACCACATTTGCCCTCGGGGTAGGCACTGAAATCAGGCCACTTCCCTGTTCCCCCTGCCCTTATCCTCCATCAGTTGTACACTCCCTCCCAAGTTTCTTCTCCTGTGTTGCATGCTCAGAGAATCTCAGGGCTCCCTGGCACTGGCTGATCTTCATCTGGCTCTTCCAGTTTTGTTACATTCCCACCAGAAGCACAATAATCCCAGCAGGCATTTTAGCATGACCTGTCGCATAAGTCAGCGAACCGTGTGTGGGTCTTCACATCCTGCTGGGCACCTACTGCGTCTACAGCAGGGCAGGAGAAAGCCACTCTGGGTCTCACGGCTGCTATGCAATTCATTTACATACAGCTTTCATCTTCTTTGGACCATATCCTGGTGGCTACACTTAAGCAAAACTCCGTCTGAAGCCGATGGGAGTTGTCCCTGTAGAAAGTGGGATTTTTCCGTAGCTTTCCAACCCATTTAAAAGCAGACCTTTATCTAGCCCAGGCTGAACCAGATTGGTCTGGTTAGGGAAATAGGACTCTGTGTGTCCCACTAAAGAACATTCCTGCCTACCTTCTCATCCCAGAAAAAAAGGTGCTTCCTTCACCCCTAGGGGCATGGGAGCAATCTTATGAAGCTAACAGGAAAGAAAAAAAAAAAAAAAAAGTTGTCTTTCTCTCACTCTTTTTTGTTTTTTTGTTTTTTTTTTTTTTTTTTCTCCAAATAAAGAAGGATGGACTTGTTAGCAACCATGGGATTTCTTGGACAAAACCACAAGCACTCCAAACATGTCCTCACTGCCCCATAGTTGCAGAACCTGCTTCCCAGATCAGATTAGGACTGTGCTGGCTGCTGGGATGGAGGACAGGATTAGCTGCATTACCATGACTCCTCCATCTCAGGGAAGGATATGACACCTCAGAAATAGCTCAAATATAACCAAGCTGTATCTGAACCATGGTCTGGTTGTTCTCTGTGGTGTAGCCTTCAGATTTGCTGTGGTTCAGGCTGGGTGCCCAGTTAGAGACTATCTTCCCCTGCACTCATGCCCAGCAGAAACCACTGCATGGGAGAGATGGGCGAGAGGGACAGCAGGTGCCCACCACGCAGCTGGCAGGCAGGGACCCACCGGGAAGGGCTGTTGGATTTTAAGGGTGAAGTCTGGGAGATGGTGATGCGCAGAGAGAGAAAAACGACCTGTGGCAATCTGCTGCAAGAATAAACAGCATTGCTCCTACCCAGCACACATGCTGCTGAGAGGTCAGGAATAACAGCCTTGCTCCTTCCAGGTCAGGGTGAGAGAAGAGGCCAGGACTGCCATTTAAGGGAGAGGTTTCTGTGCTCCCCGCTAATGCATCTACCAGAACACCTCTTATCATCTTTTGCTAAGACTGACACAGAGCCTGTCTGCATTTCATGCAGAAGAGTTTGCTTCAACATGTCAGAGGTGTTCGACAGCTGGTGACTGCAGAGCTGCCTCCCAGGCCCCACTGGTGCCTCAGAAGCCCTCCTGCACAGCTCGTGGGTCCCCAAAGCAGCCCCTGCATGGCATGCTGTCACGCCACTTTCCCACTCCCCTCGCACATAGCTCCTGATTTACTTGCTCACAAGCGGATTCATTTTTTCCAGCTATTTGTATGTACAACAGTCATCTCGGTTGTGTGCTGGGTACATGATGCACACTATCATGACCTGACATCTTTCCCCATGTATGTGAGTACTTCACTAGACGATGAGTCAATGCAAGCAATATCACATGGGTTACTCTTTTGCGAGTCAAAACTCTCATCTGTTGGGACCTTCTATTTGAATAAGCTTATGTGTGTATTCACAAGCCTTTATATGATGCTCTATTACATCTAGATGAACCAGACATTCAAATTCATTTATATGAATTTATCCAGATAGTACTCCAATGCTGGTCGGAGGAAGAAAACAATGCATAGAAAGATCAAATCCAAAGTTTTCAGTGGTGACCCCTGATCTTGAGTACCTACCATGCAAGTTTTTCCTCTTGTGTTTGATATTTCTTTGTTTCCATCTTCTGCTTGCATTGAGGACTCTGCTATTTACTGTATTTTGCATATAAAGTTCCAGTTAACGTCAGTATAGGTAAGTTCTTCTTGCAGATAAGGGAGGAATATTAAACAGATCTGCAGTGCAGGGAGAGATTATATTTTAGTTCCTTTAATGAATTTTAGTTAGAAAATAACACTGTAGTTGGTTGGTGTCTTTAACTTTCAGTGAATACAAAATATTCTGCTCAATGTCCAGGCAGAAAACTTCCCACGACTGAAGTGAGGCTCCTCCTAGTGTGGTGATCAGCTAAATGACAACCTGACTTTCAGGAAAACACACTGGAAAGAAAAATAGCATCATACAGATGAGCTAGAGTCTTACCCAAATATATGAGCTCTTCCATGTCTGGATGAAACAGGGCTGCTCAGAGCTGGTAGCCCCGAGTGGAGAGAGAGCTCTGCAGCAGGGTCTCAGTGTGGGGGTCTGAGCTGAGGGCACAGGAGCAGAGGCCAACAGTTCATCTCAGGAAGAGGCTTGTAGAGATGATTGAATGTTTTTTGCCATTATGGGCAATGAGCACGGAAGCATTTAACAAATGTCTTTTTTTAGATCTACAGTGTCCTGTGCCACTGTGCCTGGGAAGATCATGGAACAGATCCTCTTAGAAGCTATGCTAAAGTACATAGAGGACAGGAAGGTGATCAGCATGGCTTCACCAAGGGGAAGTCCTGCCTAACCAACCTCGTGGCCTTCTATGATGGAGTGACTACATCAGTAGAGAAGGGAAGAACTATGGATGTCATCTATCTGGACTTCTGTAAGGCCTTTGACATAGTCCCCCACAACATCCTTCTCTCTAAATTGGAGAGATATGGATTTGATGGATGGACTGTTCGATGAATGAGGAACTGGTTGGATGGTTGCATCCAGAGAGTAGTGGTCAATGGCTCAATGTCCAGATGGAGATCAGTGACAAGTGGTGTCCCTCAGGGGTCTGTACTGGGACTGGTAGAGTCTAGTATTTTCATCAATGACAGAGACAGTGGGATCAAGGGCACCCTCGGCAAGTTTACAGTGAGTGGTGTAGCTGACATGCCTGAGGGACAGGATGCCAGAGGGACCTGGACAAGCTTGAGAAATGGGCCCATGTGAACCTCATAAGGTTCAGCAAGGCCAAGTGCAAGGTCTTGCACCTGGGCTGGGGCAACCCCCAGTATCAATACAGGCTGGGGGATGAAGGGGTTGAGAGCAGCCCTGTGAAGAAGGACTTGGGGTACTGGTGGATGAAAAATTGGACATGAACCAGCAATGCGCATTTGCAGTCCAGAAAGCCAACTGTGTCCTGGGCTGCCTCAAAAGCAGCGTGACCAGCAGCTCGAAGGAGGTGATCCTGCCCCTCTACTCTGCGCTGGTGAGACACCACCTGGAGTACTGTGTCCAGCTCTGGAGTCCTAAGCACAGGAAAGACATGGACCTGTTGTAGCAGGTCCAGAGGAGGGCCATGAAAAAGGTGAGAAAGATGGAGCACCCCTCCTATGAAGAAAGGCTGAGAGAGTTGGGGTTGTTCAGCCTGGAGAAGAGAAGGCTCCAGGGAGACCTTACTGTGGCCTTTTGATGCTTAAAGGGGGCCTATAGAAAAGATGGGGACAAACTTTTTAGCAGGGCCTGTTGCGATAGGAGAAGGGGTAATGGTTTTAAACTAAAAGAGGGTAGATTTAGACTAGATAAAAATAAGACATTTTCTACAATGAGGGTGGTGATACATAGGAACAGGTTGCCCAGGGAAGTTGTGGATGCCCCATCACTGGAAGCTTCAAGGTAGGTTGGATGGGGGTCTAAACAACCTGATGTAGTTTAAGATGTCCCTTGCTCCCTGGAGGGCAGGTTGCACTACATGACCTTTAAAGGGCTCTTCCAACCCAGACTATTGATTCTATGATTCTATGAATATACCTGGGAGTAATTCAGATGTTTTTTAAGCACTGAAATGGAAATAGCAGTGGGTTTCCATTTGAACAGAAGATAAATGTACATTTCCAGCATCCCTTACTGCTGACTGCTACGTTAGTGCACTTTATTTGAACCAGACTTTGGAGCAGTGGGAATATGCTTTTAAACAGTATCACCTTAATATTACCTTCACCTTGGCATTACAAAGCTTAGTTGTGGAAATCTTGTGCTAAGAATCCAGCTCCACTCTAATGAGTAGTCAGATCTGGTTTTGCCCTCAAACCTCATTTCAGGAAGTAATCTGGGGCTTTTCCTGTCTGCTCCCAGTCCCAGTAGGACATTCTTGCCCTCCTTTGAAAAAGCAGAAAATCAGAGGAAAGCAGCATTTTGGTGATAAGCATATGCTGTCAGAACACTACAGTAAAACTTGCAACAAAGGCTTTAAGAAGCCAGTGCAGTGCCACAGCAATTAGTTTCACAGCATCTCTCAAATTATAATTCTGGCAGCACTGAGAGCAAGAGACCTTGTCATGCATGGCCAGCACCTCCTCCCACCTCTCTAAATGTTGTTTTGCCAGTGCAGTTTGACTGCTTACAGAAAGGGGCTGTGATATGCCCAAAGACACTCCCTTAGAAAGCTCAAACAAATATTTACAGGTGTGTTGCATTAGTTGCCTACATCTGTCCTTCTGTCCACCTAAGCATTTGGGTTTACTGCTGCCGTTGAACAAGAACAGGACACGAAAACCTGGGAGACAGGAGATATGGCCATGGTTGCCGGAGGGGTGAGGGGATGGGCAGTGGGAAGGCAGCCGAGGCTGTGCAGGAGGCGTGATGTACACTATAACCAGTGCGGATGCAGAAATGGCAACACGAGAAGGACAGCTGCCCCAGCAGTTCTTCCCAGGAGGTCTTCAATGCCCTAGCCCTTCTCCCCAACACCCTGTCCCCTCCAGCAGCCCAATGGGGCCAGAAGGGGGCTGCCCACTGTGTCCCTGAGGCCCAGCGGGTCAGGTAATCGTGCAAAGAGCTGAAGAAGACGAGGAGGCGGTGGCTGCGGCAGGGAAGGAGAAGCTGGTAAGGTCACTGGGGATTGCCCGCAATGCCACAGCACCTCCCCAGGATCTCTGGTCTGGTGGCATCCCTTCCCCTTTTGGGCTGCCTTAGCACAATTCTGCAACTGGCTGCTCCTTTGCAGCTACGTGTTAGGGAGAAGTCTGAGCAAACAACAGTGAAAATGAAAAAGCCAGTGCAAAGCAAATGGGAAGGAGTTGGGAGCAGTGTGAGCTGCGGGTGCTCAGCATCTCACGCTACCAGGAAAGAGAAGGGAGCAAGAGGAGAGGAATTGAGAAGAGCATGATGCTGTCAATGAGAGTTGGTACACATCTGGAAAAAATATGTTGCCCAGCATGGAGCAGGCACAGGCTTGATGAAGGAGTATGTCAGAAGATTTCTACTTCTGAGAAGATTTTTGTGTTTAGCAACATGGTCAAGTGCAGGATTTTAAAGCACATGTATCAGATTCTTGATTAGTAGGAAACTGGCTTGAAAACCATGAAAGGCTCTTCTTTGTTTGGTTTTTGCTTTGTTGGTTTTTGGGTTGTGTTTTTTTTTTAAATGGGAAGTTCTTTCAATTTGCCTTCTGATTTCTGAGCCTTTAGGGCCTACTTAATTTGCATTTTCAAGTCTTCTTGCACAATGGTTCAAGCCTTTTTAAATATTCTTTTTAAATAAAGCCTCTGATTTCCTCAGAATAAAATCATTCTAGTAGTGGCAAAATGCCAAATATTGTCATGGTAGTGATAAATTAGTAAGCTGGTGAAAATTAATTTTAGTAAGAGTTCTCTAATAAAAACAAGTAATTAACAGAATGTTTACATCAATCATTTTTATATGCTTTTGACCAGGATGCTATTTTATGTGTCATATATGCGCTGCAAGTGTGGTCTGGTAATGTTGCAGGTATGGCAATATGCTATCAAGAAAAACCGACTGTATTAATGTGTGTATAGATCCCTAGCATTCTGAAATTTGGGAGTTAATCACATGCCGAAGAACAGATATACCAATCTGATTAACTTTTCATATGGCCTTTTTTAAAAATTAATGTATTTCAATTTGAGACTCCCCATAAGAAAGCATCAGGCAGGGGTTGGAGGGTTTATATAGGGAACGGTTGTGTGAACTCTGCTTACATGTCTTACAGACCTCTGGGAAATATTGTCTAATAAACAAGCAACAATTCTTGAGTGGTTTGGGTTTTTTTCATTTTCAGATGAAATATTTTCTTTCTTTTCAAAGCAAAGAAAACTTCTTTGTTCAGCTACAGGACAAGTCTCTGACCTGGTGCAGCTATCTGAGCATGATGAAGAAGTCAATCAATTCCAGAATTATGCGGTGTCTTACAGGCAACCATGGGCACAGTGCATTGCTTTAGGGGGGAATCAGAGAGATAGAAAGGAGTAGGGGACAAATGCCGTGTGACATGATGTCCACTGACCCTAACCATCAACTTTGAGCAGCTCATTGGTGGTGGAGTTACTGCATTCCAGCAGATGGATATTTCTGCCTTAACTCAGCTCTGGCCATAGCCTCAGATGATGTTGACATCATTTTTACCAACTGCAAGGGAATAAAAAAATAATGCCAGGGAGCAGGGAAGGAAAGAGAGAGTGGAGGAAAAGCCCGTAGAGCCACCAGCGTTAGTGGGAGGATGGCAGCGCCGAAGGGCAATCTGGAGTGCACAGAAATCCCTTGGGTAACAGAGGGCGAGCAAGCTCCTAGGCTGCCCTGGGCATGACGGAGAGCTGGTAACACCCAAAAGAAACAAGGCTCTGGGAGACCAGGACTGTGACACATGTTTTTATAGGACTGCTTGGGCACTAGCAGTGAACAGGACCGAACGTCACACCTGGAAGTGTGACAGTCTGCCTGCCCTTCTTTAAAGCTGGACTGGCAGTGAAGGAGGTAGCTGAGTTACATGGCCTGTTTGCAAAACGAGTGAGATGAATGAGAGTGGGCTGGAGTGGAAAAGGAAATTTAAATCATTTGTGGTGGAATGAAATTTTTCCCTCAAAGAAATTCAGGACATAAAGGAAAAACAGGGCCTGGTGCTAAGAGTCAGTGGGAAAGCTGGCTATCCATCCAAGCTGCAGCCCAACACGGAGTCTTCAGTGTCAGTGGGAAGAACCTTTTTCTGCTGCTTCGTTGTTGTTTGTTTGTTTGTTTTTTTAAAAATAGGGAAATTTTTATGGACTTTATTCTTCACAGACATCTTTCAGTATCACACAGGAACATATGCAGAATCTAATCCAGGAATATTGTAGATCAAAGTGCTGCCCCAGCTGCTGCATCATATCGGATATGGCTTTTGTAGTAGGACTCCATTTGGTTTTCCCTTTTTAGATATTCTGCTTCAATAAAAAACAGATCAAGAAAAGCAAAAAATGGAGAAAAGTGCTGTCATTAAAATGAAAACTTCCTCTGTGAGCTCACATGCCAAGAGGTACCCAGCAATCAGCATGGGTGAGTGGAGCATCTCTTTACCTTTAGAGACCTAGAAGTGATGCCATCTCTCCCTGTTAGCTACTCGCATGCACTCCCTCCGACTTTGAGAGCTACTTGTGTAACCATGTTACAGTGTCTCTACCAGTTAGCATAATATCAAAGGGCATTGCAAGGATCCGAAAATGTGACTGTAAGAAATGGTCTATACCTTGTTTGATGATGCCGCTGTTAGGATGCATCATTGGGCCACTGAGCTGTTTGAAACTTCGCTGAGGGCAGCTGTATTAATCAGATGACAGAGAACGTCCAATATCTCAAAAATTCCTGCAGCTTCTGTGTTTCACTGCAGTTAGCTTGATTCTGGTGTTGCTAGGATATATCATCTTAAAGAACATAAAACCCACAAAGCCCTCACTGACAAGAGGATTAGAAGAGCCTGTCTACCAGTCGATTATGTATATGAATTAAGAATAAAATTAAACATAAAATGCTGCATTTCTGGTTAAGATGATGTAATTCCGTGGATGCAGAGATGAAATGATCAGACTAGCTTTATCTGTTGTGCACCCCCAAACAACCAAACTCTGCTCCAGCTGTTCTCTCAAGACACATCTCTGCAGAAAGGCAGCAGTTTAGGGAACACCACAGACTTCTCCATCATCTGATTAAATGCAGACAAATCTAAAGTAAATGTAAGTAGTCACTGCTTGAGCTAGTCATCCTCACTTCCCATTTATTCAGAGGTGAGAACCATATGCCCTACACAGCTACACCAGAAGTCTGCTTATTACTTACAGCATCAAATAGCATGAGAATCTCACATCATTTGGGTTCTTTCCTTCACCCAGTCATTTCTATAGGGCAACCCTCTTCTGTTCAACAAGTCTTCTGTTAAGTTCTACCTGAAGACCATGTACTTTCAGGCCACCACAGGGATCTACTCGGGTGGTGACAGGTTGCAGCAAAGCCCAGTAGTTTTTGTCAAACCTAAACACAAGTTGAGCTGGCCAAGCCAGAAAAACCTGGTCTGCTTCCTCACACCTAGTCCATGAACACTCATCGTGTGCATCAGGCTTAGCAGCAAGGACCTACATGAAAAAGAGAGCTCAGATTAAGGTACCTACAAATCCTAGTTATCCCTGGCTGGCAATGTCAGGATGCTTCCTAGAGTGACTGTGTCTTTCCTATCACCATGTGACAGGCTACCAGCACAGCAATAGGAGTAGCTAAGACAGAGCATTCCCAGAGCGTCTATACATGCAGGGGTACACCCTGGTCCATGTTAAGGTTTGCCAAAGTCCAAGCTTTCTCCATCAGACCAAACTGAAGATCATCTGTGCCTCGGTACTATCAAGGTCTCTCTTGGGAAAGAGAATAGTCTGAGGTGAGTCTGGCCCTAATGAAGATCATTTTCCAAGACTTGCTGGACAGAGAGCTGTTTCCTGTCACAGCAACTGGAGTTTTCAGTCAGGACTGAACTGAAAGCAGCTGACGAAATCCTGGGACAAACGGTTCTCTTTCAGATAGGCCAGGTTGGAGACAAGTTGGCTTGCAACACCTGAGAGACCTCACTGTGGTTAAGGCAAATGAAAAAACTGTCCGGTGTGCTACGGCACAAACTGGCTCGAGGGCTGCTCGCTCTCATCCATCTAGCTCTGCTCAGCACAGTGAAGGGCAGACTCATTTCAGGCTCATTAGCAGATGTCCTTGAGGTGTTTGAGGCTGGTGTCTCAAAACAACAGAAGAAGTTTGCAGAAGTAGAGCTTTGATCACCCAGGACATCATTTTTATGAGCTGGGATAAAAAAACACAAATTCCACAGATTCAAGCACAATGAATAGGGCATGGAGCAATAGGTGACATAGCTTGAGACTCAATTTTTAAATTCAGAGATGGCTTTCTCAACTTGGTGGCTGCTGGGTGGCGCAATGTATGGCTTTGCCTGGAGGAGGTAACCCTACTGTTGATAGGAAGTGATCTCCTGGTTAAACAGAAGAGCAGGGTGCCTGCATCCCATGGTCCTGCTTCCCACATCCTGGCTTTTGCTGCCAGCATTTTGTTTCAGATAATGACTTCAAAGGTTAGTAGGAAGCTCTGTGTCTGTTTGAAGGGCTATGAACCAAATACTGGCACAAGAGCAATGTGTTGTATTGGGGAGCAATGGGAATCCGGCTTTCCCCTGTAGATTAAGCCGATGGCACACACACAGGATAAGGGACTGGTCCTCTGCAGGGGAGCCCATGTGGGATGACAGAGTTGTGAAAGCACGATGGGGGAGCTTGTAAAAAGGCAAATATTTTTGTCTTTCCAGAGCTGTTTCATGTTACAGAAAATATAATATGGGTACATGGTCTTATTTGGGTGACCTCGTTGAATGAGCCAGAACAGAAGGCACACGGGGGAATGGCATATCACTGATAGAAGAACTGATCCAAGTGCTGGTGCGGAACATACATTTTCCCAAACTGCTTTCTTTTTGCCCTAAAATGACACTGTTTTTGTTAGGTGAGACACTGACAAAGGTCAGCTGTATAGGCTCTGTTTTACTTGTTATTCTCCACACTGCTGTTACCAGTTATAGATATTGCTTCATTAGACAGACACATACACACACATCAACACACACCCTTATGACTTGTTTTTGCAATAAAGTTGTTGCTGGGCTGACTTTGTCCTTTGGCAAGTGCTTTTCCTTGTGAATGTTGCCCATCTTTCCTGGGGTGTAATGAGCCCACAGAGATTTAACAAGAATGATCACAACCTCAGCTGGCAACAAGTATGACCAGTGTTGTGTAGAAATACTATTCTTTGTGTTCAGAGAAATATCAGCAAGATGTCTCTGAATGACAGTTGAGTATATTGCTGTAGAAGCCTCAGAACAGTTCACCAATGCACTCCAAGGTCATTAAGTGACAAGATCTGTCAGCATAAAGAGACATCAACATTTTGTTCTGGCCGTTCACTGGGTTCTGTAAGTACCCATCATTCAGCATTCATAGCTTCCTCTATATGTATTTTTAAATCACCCTGACAGATGCGGAGACCAGAGGCCAAGCTTTCAGCCATGTCTCAGGAACTGTAGATCAGTTAAAACTATCTGAGTAGTCGCTGAGACAGTTGTGTTTGCAGTATGACTGCTGCTGGGAATGACAGGGCTATACAGGTCTGATTTGCCAGAGTCTTTCTACTTGAAGGCAATGAGGGATGTTGAAAATTTTGGCAGAAATCCAGTAACTGTAAATACAACTTGGAAAGGGTGGGAACCACTGACCCAGTTTTATGTATGTCCAGATAATTACCCACAGGAAAAATTCACACTGAGAACAAGCTCTCAAGCTCTTTCTTTTTTTTTTTTTTTTTTTTTAAAGTTATTCTGGAAAACAATTTTAAAAAAAATAAAAAAGTTGAGCAGAGCACAGTTTCTTTTCCTGACACTCTCAAAAACAATCATTGTTTTCCCTCTTCCTGCACTGCTAAATCACGTTGCGAGTCTTATCACGCTTTGGCTTGGTCGGACAAGTCACATGTCAACATCAAGACAAAGTCACACAGAAAACAGCACAGCCCTTGCCTGTAGACGAACCTGTGCTTGCGGCAATGCCGGCAATCCTCAGCCTCTGCTAAAATATTTGCAGTAGCTGCTTTCTGTCCCTGCAGCCCAAAGTATATTTCCTAAGTCAGGAAAATCATCTAAATATTCTCTTATGAATCAGTGAATTGCCTTTCAAGTTGTAAAATAGAAGTAATCTGTGCTGCAAACCTCCCTTCTTGTCCCCAAATAAAGAAAAAGGAAGGATGTTTTGGTTGTTCCTACAGAGCCAATAACTGGGCTTCAAGGGTCATTAACTTGAAACACATTCTTTTGGAAAAAAGATTAAGAGTGGTACTGTACCTTATCCTGAATCCCCTGCCAAGCTTTGTTTAGAAACAGCATTTTACTGATATCTTTTTTTTCCCCCCGCTATGAGAAAAATCTGCTCGTGCCGGACGGAAGCTGACTACAAGCAGCAGAGAACCCGGCTGCATACCAAGTGCCACCCTACACTTGCATAAGCACACTAAAAAAGCCTCACTTCTCTGTTTATTTTGGGATCTGCTCCAGCAGCAGCAACCGGTTGAATGGCAGCAGCTCAGCGAGCAGCACAGCACAG